>NW_020650083.1:0-421 GCF_003573695.1 Papaver somniferum
TATATGCTGGTTTATAAGTTTTTGCGGCTTTAAGCCTCTTTTCTTGTAAACTTGTCTTGTAGATTTTGTTATCTATTAATACTATTTTTGACTTATAAAAAAAAACCTATATACTAGGAAAATATGATGTTTGAAACCAATGTCCCGGTATTAGTAAAAAAACTAAGGAGGGATTGATTTTGATGGAAAATGGTGTTTAGATTTTAGGAAAATTCCATAATATGCTATCAAAAATCCAGTTTTACCGATTTCAATAGTAATTATGTCAAATGTTGAGCGTTACAGCACTTTAAATTTCTTAAACAACTCAAGAGGATAGTATTTGGATGGGAAAAGGGTTAACAATGTCAGTACGTCACATGGTCCTCAGTTTTCAACCAAGATTTTAAGGTTTATCATCTCTTAAAAATCGTTTTCTAGT
>NW_020650084.1:0-596 GCF_003573695.1 Papaver somniferum
TACAAAAGTTAATGTATTTATTTTTTGTATTCCATATGTATTAATAGTTTTGCCACTAAAATTGACAAAGGGGGAGATTGTTAGAGCATTGCTCGGTCGAACTCGCATGCGTTGCTATCTCAAGCATGTTTGTCAATGTTAGTGATCAAAACTATAAGTCTTGATTTCTAGCCTACATAGCTAAAGGTCTCAGACTAGGATAGAAAGTGCAGTTGAGCTCAAGACTCCATGGAAATCATCATACAAGACAAAGGACTACTTAAGGAACTGGTGGATCATCATCGACTAAAAGGTATGTGGAGACTTGAACTTATCTGTCACTCAAAAGTCTATCTATTCTATCTCTTACTCTTGAGACAAAAGTCGTTTTGATATATAGACTTTCATTATACACATTTTCTATTTCGAGCCGAGTTTATCTCGCCTATCTATTTCGAGAAATATGTGTTGGTAAGCTTTCACTTTAGCCGAATTCATCTTTACCTAGTGACGAAAGTCATATTATGTTTCAATCACTTTGAAAATTTCTCTGACGAAAAATGGTCTGTGAATAACGGCTATATCCGTCCTCTGAGAATGTTTCAATGATTGAAATG
>NW_020650085.1:0-1012 GCF_003573695.1 Papaver somniferum
AAAAAAATTATTACAATCCCAAATAAAAAAAGAAAAAGAAAATAAAAATTATTACAATCCCAAATGAATAATTAAACAAATTATTACAAGCCCAAATTTGAATTTAAATGAGACCCAAGTGGGTTAACTCATGGGTTAGGCTTACTTGTTTTTGGAGGGAAGCCCAAAAATAGGCTTTTAATCCCCTTTTAGTTGCAAGGCCCAGTTGGGCTTTAGGATCGTCCTAGCAGCTCAGTTCAAGCCCAGCAGCAACAAGTGTAGCAGAGCCCAGCAGCAGCAGCAACGGAGCCCAGCTGAAATTGCAAGCCCAAGAGCAGAAGTTGCACAAGCCCAGCAGAAGTTGAGGTTACTGAGCCCAGCTCAGTTGGTACAAGCCCAGCTCAGAGAAATTTGCACAAGCCCAGTTCAGAAGAAGTTGCACAAGCCCAGCAGCAGAGGTTGGCAGCAGGCCTGGCAGCAGTTGGCAACAAGCTTGGCAAGTGTTGGCAGCAAGCTTGGCAAGTGCAACAGCTTGGCAGCAACAGCACCAGCAGCAGCAAAAAGTTGGCAACAGCAGCTTCACAGCAGAGTCACCAACACTTGCACACCAACAGCAGACCTTGAAAACTTCACAGATAAGGCAGCCAGCTCCCCGGCAGCGGCGCCAAAAACTTGGTGTGAATTCTAAGATGCACACAATATGCTTGCAAGTATACAAGGTCAATATTTGTAGTAAAAGAGTGAATAGGGGTTTGTCCACAGGGAGAGGAGCATATGAGAAGTTTTCCTAGGCTAAAAAGAGTAGCAATGCACTATGGCAGTGAGCTAAAGGCAAACAAAATTTCAGGCATATAACTAAGAACACAATATAAAGCAATAGAGAAACAGGCTAAGAACCATAGCAGGGAAAGATAAGCAAAGAACCAAAAATGCAGGGTAAGACAATAAAGAAGCAGTTAAGAAAAAGCAACAAACTACCAAGGCTTGGCAGCCAAGGGCAAGAGGCAGGATTGTGCACTGACTTCAGTGCACA
>NW_020650086.1:0-599 GCF_003573695.1 Papaver somniferum
ATAGAGCCTGTGATTGGCTGTACTGTCAAAAGACAGCCAATGCTAGGGGTAGACTAGTGAGCAAGTTGGTGTTCTTTCATTTCTAGTGTATGCTTAGGAATGAACTTAACCTAGACCATGTCACTTGATCAGGATACAAGGTGGATCATATGCTTTGGCTTGCCCACCACTTCCCTTTTAATCAATCTTAATTTCAGTCACTTTTAATTTCAGTCTTGTATGCTTGTATCACCTGTTACTCTTCTTGCCTTCCATTTTCTTGCATTTTATAACTATTATGCACTGAGGTCAGTGCACTGATCACAATCCTGCCTCTTGCCCTTGGCTGCCAAGCCTTGGTTGTTTGTTGTTTTTTCTTAACTGCTTCTTTATTGTCTTTCCCTGCATTTTTGGTTCTTAGCCTGCTTCTCTATTGCCTTACTTTATGTTCTTGTTTCTCTGCCTGAAACCTTGCCTGCCCTTAGCTTATTACACATCTTAGTTAGGAAAACTTCTCATATGCTCCTCTCCCTGTGGACAAACCCCTATTCACTCTTTTACTACAAATATTGACCTTGTATACTTGCAAGCATATTGTGTGCATCTTAGAATTCACACCA
>NW_020650087.1:0-645 GCF_003573695.1 Papaver somniferum
TTTTTTTTTGTTACCTATGTCTTTCAGTTCCCCACAGTATACAAGAAATTTTTAAGGATTTGGACGGTTAACAATTGGTGTTGCATCCTTATTTTCAATGTAAAGTATGACTTCCCTCTTTATTTTTGGAATCAACATATGTAAAAATGCAATTTGCATAACATGTAGAGCCTTTTTTTAAGTGTATTATTTTTTACCGCATTTATTCTTTAGAAAATTTTATAATAAAACTGAGTTTATCTAGTTTATAGTTGTTTTAAAAAAAAAGGATTTCGAATTCTAACGAAGTCACTATACTTCCTTGAGTCAATGCATCCAAAATGCAAGCTTTTTTCGACTCTCAAGCCTCTAGACATGTAATTTGTGACGGAATTATTTTTTCTAAATATTTTTTATTAAAGGGGAGTCTTTCTTGTTCATGATTTGGTCTTGATCATAGAGTTCCGACATCTAACGAAGCCGGCGGACTTCCTTGAGTCCTTTGTGTTTATGATATTTTATTCAAATTTTGCAATGATTATCTAGCTTAAAGAAGAAACTAGAATCGTTAAGAGGTTATTCACGGTTGCAAACTTTATCTCCTTCTTTACATGTTTTATTATAGGTAATCTATGACCTTTTTAAGAGATTAGAAGTTCATTATTT
>NW_020650088.1:0-562 GCF_003573695.1 Papaver somniferum
TTCTCTGTAAGAGAAGATTTTGTACTACTGAGCAATGAATCGGAAAAAGTCAGCAAGAAATTGAAAAAAAAACTTGATGAAAACCCAAGCCCTTGACTCAAAATCACTTTAAACAGACAAATAATAGTAGATCTACAATTTTTGAAAAAGAGCTATGGGTCCTTAGAATCAGATCAGGGAATAAACAGCTGTAAATACAAGAACAAATAAAAATCTTAAACTAAAATGGTAGACCAAATCTAAAAGAGAGGAAGATGATTTGTTTGTTGTTCACATAAGAATACAAACCAAACAGGAATATTGAAAGATACAGAGAAAATCAAATAAAATCTAGAAAATGAGAAAAACAGAAGATCTAAGAGAAATATTTAAGGGGTTGAGATTTCTCCTGCTCAGATTTAGTCCAGAGGAGCAAATCTGAGCAGGAGAAATCTCAAAAAAAAAAGGGTTTCGAAGGTTTTGGGTGAGAAAAAGGTTTTCATAGAAGATAGAGAAATAAAGAAAAAAGTTTCGTTCTCAATAACTCTCATCTTTTGATTTTCTTCGCTCTTGTAAATAAGTC
>NW_020650089.1:0-2158 GCF_003573695.1 Papaver somniferum
GCATACTTAAGTACTCGGATTGATTTTGTTTTCAGTTCACAAACTCCAGCAGAAATGCACGGGATGTGACCTTTCGAAAGTACGCGTACAGCTACGCGGACTTAGCTTCCGGACATCCTGAACCAGTAATATACGCATACTTTACTACTCAAGGAACCAGTAAAGATGAACTTGGCCTAGCACATATTTCGAAAATATATAATCAAGGTAGACTCGGATCGAAATAACAAATGTCTATAACCGAAGTCTATATAGCAATACGACTTTTGTCTCAAGATAGGAGATAAAATAGATAGACTTTTGAGTGATAAATAAGTTCAAGTCTCCGCATAACTTTTAGTCGATGAAGATCCACCAGTTCCTTGAGTAGTTCTTCGTCTTTGCATGATGAACGTTGTGGATTCTAGAGCTCAACTACACTTTCTATCAGTTATAGCACTGCTCGGTCGAACTCGCAAGTGTTGCTATCTCAAGATTGTTTGTCAAGTTTAGTTGCCAAAACTATAAGTCTTGATTTCTAGTCTACTTATAGCTAACTCTCGGACTAGGATAGAAAGTGTAGTTGAGATCTAGACTCCACGTCGTTCATCATACAAAGACGAAGAACTACTCACGGAACTGGTGAACTTCATCAACTAAAACGTATGTGGAGACTTAAACTTATCTATCACTCAAAAGTCTATCTACTCTATCTCCTATCTTGAGACAAAAATCGTATTGCTATATAGACTTCGATTATACACATTTGCTATTTTGAGCCGAGTTTATCTCGTTTATCTATTTATCGAAATATGTGTTGGTAAGCTTTCGCTTTGGCCAAGTTCATCTTTACAAGTGACGAAAGTCATGTTGATTTTTTCAATCTCTTAAAAATCGCTTTGATGAAAAATGGAGTGTGAATAACTGCTATATAACATCCTCTAAGAATGTTTCAATGATTGAAATAAGAGTTTAGAATATGTAACCATCTTTGGATATAAGAATTTACTATGTTCGCATATTAGTGTATAAGTCCAAAACCGGGAACCAAATGTATGCATACTTGTGTGTATACTAAATGGTTGATGGAGACTGGGTAATTGTGCGTACCTGTACGCATACTGGCGGAAGTTTACGACCGTGAATTTATGCTGAGTTTGGAAATCAAAACCAACTCTATCCGATTACTTTAGTATGCGTACCCGTACGTATACTGGCGGAAAATTCATGTCCGTGAATTTCTGCTGAGTTTGAAAACCAAAATAAACTCAAATCCGGTTACTTAAGTACTCATACTTAAGTGTGTTACTTTCTAAAATTGGTTTGTTCATGAACTAAAACATTTATATAACAAGGAATGCAATTTGCAAACCGTGGCTACAATGTTCATGAATCGATTCGAGTGAATGAAAACTGATTTTGCTTCGATTGTGTCTTGTATACTTTTATAAGATCTAAGCAATTGAACAACTCTCTAACTAGTTCTTTTGAGTCATTTGAACTAGTTATGGTGAAGATGAATATGGTTGATATGAAAAGTGCTCATATGTCTAACCATTTGGTTAACTACTGTTGAACGAAATAGGTGTACACGTTTAGGCACGGTTACACAAACCTAAATGAACGTGCATTTCATTTGTAACAAGGTAGCATATATTGCAAACTTTGATTCGAAGACTGTATAAAGGAGAACTCTAGCAACTGGGAAACCTAATCCCCACACATCCTGTGATACTATTTGTATAAGCTAAATTCCATTCTCCTTTAACCTTAGGTTTCTACTGAGACCCTGTAGGTTAACGACTTGAAGACTTCATTGGGATTGTGAAGCCAGACCCAACTATTTTCTCTGTAGTTGCGTGATCTGATCTTGCTGTTTCTATCGTGATTGAGTGTAATCGTAAGATTGGATTGAGATTAATTTCTTCGATAGGAAAGTTAGAAAAGTAGTCATAAACATCTTCGCCTCATCGTTTGTGATTCCGCAATATCTTGTTTCGCTAGTCGATTAAGATTTTTGTGAGGTGATTGATATTTCTAGGCTGTTCTTCGGGAATATATGTATGATATATCAATTGGTTCTTATTCACCTTGAGTTATCAAAAGAGGGAACAAAACTTGTAGGTATTTCTATGGGAGATAGATTTATCTATTCTTGTAGACTTTTTTTTGTGATACA
>NW_020650090.1:0-626 GCF_003573695.1 Papaver somniferum
AGAGCTCCTCTGGTTTTGAGGGACCAAACTCCTTGTCCTCATCTGATTCAACGGCGAAAGAGAAGATTGTTTGTAATGCACCAGATCGGATCTTTTGCTAAAGTAGACGCTGCTGCGGTTTGCTTTCTCTTTGGTGGAATAGAAGCGAATGGCGTCTTTCTCAGGGCTGAGGTATAGCTATATAATGGATTATGCTGTCGATAAGGTTGAATACGATTTAGAGCGCCCGTTGGTCCCTGTTCTTATCGCATCCATTTCTCTTCCCATGGAGCCCCGAGGCTGCTAGGGATAGCCTTTCTTTGTCGAGCTAAGGAAGGCGATGACGCAAGGCGCTTATGGATGCAGGATCAACTTGTTAGTGAAGGCGCGGTTGGAGGCTCGATTTCGTCGATCTGGTTTCGAAAGGCTTGGGCCCAGGGAAGAAAGCACTTCTTGGATAAGGATCCCACCGCCGCTTACTCCCACTGCAAAGCCTGCCTTCTCTTCCTCTTCATCGACCGAAAAAAGCGAGATAAGTTAAGGATCAAAATGAATCATTCGAAGCAAAGCATAGTGAAGAGCTGGGCTCGTTTCCTCTTGTCTCAAAGATTCAGGAATGAAAAATACATCCTTATTAAATAAAGAAA
>NW_020650091.1:0-856 GCF_003573695.1 Papaver somniferum
TTAATACGTCTGGATCATTCGAAACGTTGCAGTACGCCCGTGTTAGAGCTTAATCTTCCTGTGAAGTGTACTGGGTTGCCATGCTACGTAGGTAAAATTTGTAAAACTAAAACTAAATAATACTCAAAGGATAAAAGTAATATTGCAATTTAAATATATAATTTTTTAAAAGAATTGCGTATAATGGTGGACAATGAAGCATATTTATAGGTAAAATTCGACACTCCCGGTAACAGTAAACGACTTTTACTTTCTTCGAGAGGTTAATACTATTTACAAACGTCCCTTAACATTCCATAACATCCTAATATTTTTTTAACCGACCTAAACTATTCACAAACGCCCCTGACTCTTTCACCCTTTTCAATGGTTCTGATGGAGCCTATTTATAGCTAATAATCAACAGACGCAGTAAGAGTAAATGACTTATACTTTTTTGAAAGAGTATTTTCACTATTTACAAATGACCTGTTATTGTCACCAACGTTATAAACTTTTTATAAACGGCCATTGATGGTTACAAACGTCCCTTGCATTTGACTGACACTATAAAAACGCCATTAAGGTTACCCAAAAATATCCACAAAGTATCTTACATCTCTTCAAAATAAACCTGGGTAGAAATACGATCCTCATCAATGAGTTCTAATCGCAAGGGAAAACAAATAGTTTGTGTGGAAGCCAGGGGGATTTGTCCATTATGTTACAAGGATAACAATAGTTTTCTTGGATGCCCGTGGATCTACTCAAAGTGTCCCCAAAAAGATTGTACTGGCATTAAGATGGTAATGGAGTCGTCGAGGGATAAGATACGGTATTTGAGGTGTATGTACGAAAATTGCTGTGAAGAACCGCA
>NW_020650092.1:0-556 GCF_003573695.1 Papaver somniferum
TTAATACGTCTGGATCATTCGAAACGTTGCAGTACGCCCGTGTTAGAGCTTAATCTTCCTGTGAAGTGTACTGGGTTGCCATGCTACGTAGGTAAAATTTGTAAAACTAAAACTAAATAATACTCAAAGGATAAAAGTAATATTGCAATTTAAATATATAATTTTTTAAAATAATTGCGTATAATGGTGGACAGTGAAGCATATTTATAGGTAAAATTCGACACTCCCGGTAACAGTAAACGACTTTTAATTTCTCCGAGAGGTTAATACTATTTACAAACGTCCCTTAACATTCCATAACATCCCAATCTTTTTTAACCAACCTAAACTATTCACAAACGCCCCTGACTCTTTCACCCTTTTCAATGGTTCTGATGGAGCCTATTTATAGCTAATAATCAACATACACAGTAAGAGTAAATGAATTATACTTTTTTGAAAGAGTATTTTCACTATTTACAAATGACCTGTTATTGTCACCAACGTTATAAACTTTTTATAAACGGCCATTGATGTTTACAAACGTCCCTTTTGCATTTGACTGACACTATAAAAA
>NW_020650093.1:0-504 GCF_003573695.1 Papaver somniferum
AATCTCGCAACAATTATGTCTCAGCGAAATTATCAATGGTATTGCACAATAGCGTCGCAGAACAATTTCAGAAACGACGTCAGTAAGGATCATGAGAAAGATGTGATAGTCTTGCGAAAATTAGAGAGCTTGCGAAGTTAACATTTGTAAGGTTGCGAGAATGTCGCAAACCATATCCGAAAATAAAGGACAGATTAGTTGTCATCCACTATGTATTTCCTTATAAATAGTCATTCGAGTTGTAAAAAGAGGAGAGATCTTTTTTGAGTAAGAAACAAGTAAATAGGAGAGAGAAAGTTCAGAGCAGAGTTCATTCTTGATTTCTTTATATTTCTTGTAAGAACATTCAAAAATTAATCAATAAAATTAAGAGTGTAAACCTAAAAATGAGTTGATCAACAATGAAATCATATGAGGGGTGTAGTGTAGGATTTCCTGCAACTACAATAAAATTAAGGAAAGGAGTGTGGGGCGTGACCATTAGCCAACCGGCCATGCCTTGGT
>NW_020650094.1:0-274 GCF_003573695.1 Papaver somniferum
AAAAACTACCAAAAAGGCAAAAACCTATCGTTCATCATGAAGAAAACCTTTAAGTAGTTTTTCCTAAAACATCAATCTTTATCACAGATATAGAAAGAGACGTCAATTCAAATGCAAGTGCTTTTACTGAGATGAGACAAAACCAATACAATATTCTCTTTGCTTCTTTTGTAACAGATTTTGTCAGTAATATAAACAAAAGAGACTTCTTGTGATTTTCATCCATTATAAAAACTACCAAAAAGGAAAAAACCTATCGTTCATCATGAAGAAA
>NW_020650095.1:0-1336 GCF_003573695.1 Papaver somniferum
TGAATCCGTGACCAAGCAAAACTCCAGTTTGAATATGTCCGTGTCTAAGGTGGATAGACAGTCCGTGTACAACAAGGATTCTGAGTTCGTATCCAAGCAAACAACAGCAAATATTCAGGCCGTGGCTGATTTGGATACTTCTTCAAAGCGTGAATCTATGACCAAGAGGAAGTCCAAGCAAACTGATCTTCAGGCCGTTATATCTAAAGAGGATTGGAAAAGAGTAAGGGCTCTCCAAACAAAGGTACTCCTTTTAAATTTAAATCTTTTGAAACTCCTTTTGTGGATGAGCTTTTTCAAACTGAACTTGTGGTGAATAACAAGTATGGTGCCCTAGAATCTGAGTTAGGCCTTGCTAATGATTCTAGTGACTCGGACAATAGTATGGGTTCGAAAGATTGGGGTGAAGTTGATGCAGATATTCTAGCCAGGAAGCAAGCTAGAAAAGTGGCCAAGCAAGATGCCAAGATCATGGCTATGAATTCAAAGTATAATGAGGGCAGTCCAACCGTGAGCATAACAAGGATATTCAAGCAGGGTTGGAGGAAAATGTTTTTGATATGGGTAATATTTTGTCTAGGGAGGAATTAGAGGAAGCAAGTACTATTCAGATTGATGAAGTGCGTGCTAAATTCATTAGAGATCCAGCCTTTAGACAAGATTATTTCAAGGAAAAAAAGGAGAAAATGGATAGAATGTCAACTAAGAAGAAAGCCCAATCTCCTATTAAGCTTGTTCCAGGTTGAATTATGCTTTAGAGGAAAATGAAGAGGATTATGGCTATGATGATTATGAAGATGAATACAAGGAGCCCTATGATTTAACTCAAATAATTGATGATCTCATTCCCAAGAAGAAGAATTTTAGAGTTGGAAGACGAAAATGTTTTTAATTTCCTATTTCTCTTCTTTATGCTAATTTTTTAATGTTTAGGAGCTTATTTTATGAGTTTTTAGAGTTTTTTCCCCTTTTGTTTATGGGGGTGGGGAGGTCTAGAACCTCCAATTTTGTAATTCTTGTAATTACGTTTATTTGCTTTAATAAACCATTTTGACCTAGCAAAAAAACTACACATTTCGTTATAAGTCGGAAATTGATTTCTGAGACTAAATTGTAAACTAGATAAACTCATCTTTAACAGAAAAAGTTTGAAAAATGTATTGTAATTACAATTAATATGTTCTAAGGCAATACGTCTAGTAAAAATTGCATTTCTATGTACGTTGATTCAAGAAAATATGAAGGAAGTCAAATTTCACAATAGAAGAAGGATGAAAGACCATGCAGAACGAATCCAAATCCTAACAAATTTCATCTATCTTGAATCAAATAGAAA
>NW_020650096.1:0-451 GCF_003573695.1 Papaver somniferum
AGTAGTGGTGTTGAGGAATTTGCACGTCTCAATACCAAGAGGAAGAATGTGTTGAGGAAGCATGCCTAGAAACACAGTAGTGGTGTTGAGGAATTTGCACGTCTCAACACCAAGAGGAAGAATGTGCCGAGGAAGCATGCATAGAAACACAGTAATGGTGTTGAGTAATTGGCAAGTCTCAACACCAAAAGGAAAATGTGTTAAGGAAGCATGCCTAGCAACACAGTAGTGGTGTTGAGGAATTTTCGCATCTCAACACCAAGAGGAAGAATGTGTCTAGGAAGCATGCGTAGCAACACAGTAGTGTTGTTGAGCAATTTGCACGTCTCAACACCAAGAGGAAGAATGGGTCGAGGAAGCATGCCTAGCAATACAGTAGTGGTGTTAAGGAATTTTCGTATCTTAATACCAAGAGGAAGAATGTGTTGAGGAAGCATGCCTAGAAACACAG
>NW_020650097.1:0-563 GCF_003573695.1 Papaver somniferum
AGTAACTGACGTCTCTCAAGAGTCATGAACTTAAACCGCCCAATAACTTCCCTTTGCCATCATGACACACAAGTATGACTGTTGACATGGTCTTTGACCAGTCAAACTGTCAGGGGACTAATGTTGATACATAAAAATGATTAATCATACAAATAGCATCCCCTTAACCTACCAAGACTCCCCTTTTTAGGAATAAAAGGTACTTGGGGACTAGGCCTAACCATTAAGATGGGAAGTCCTAGTCCACATAAGAACATACTAAGGAAGTTGGGCTTTGGCCTAAAGAGGAAGCTCTTTAGGGTTTGATATTAACTTAAGGAGGGGGAAATGGTAGTTTAGTAATATGTTAATGTTATGGGTGTTTATCCATAAGAGAGATACTATAAAAAGGAAAGAAGGTACACTTCTTGGGGACATCATTAATTCCCCATTATTTTCATAAATCTATTCTCTCCTTGGGAGTACTTTCTGTGATTAGGGCTAGTTCATCCTTCCTACATTTTACCCCTCAACACCTACAAATATAACTTTCGTAGGAGTTCAAGTTCTTGGGGGGGGGGGGG
>NW_020650098.1:0-456 GCF_003573695.1 Papaver somniferum
AAGAAGTAGTAGTAAAAAATGAGGAGAAGATGAAAAGGCAGCTAAAGGAGATGGTGTAAAAAAGATCCTATCAGATCAGGAAAAAAGAAAATGGGAAAGAGAAGAGGAAGGATATTGAAGCAGTACAAGATCAATCAGAGAGGAATGAAGATTCTGGGACTCCACTTAAACAACAACAGCCTCAATCACAATCTCCTGTGTCACCTTCAAAAAGAAGAAGAAGAAGAAGAAGTGGTAGTGAAAAAGGAGCAGAAGATGAAAAGGCAGCTAAAGAAGATGGTGTAAAAAAGATCCTATCAGATCAGGAAAACAAGAAAATGGGAAAGAGAAGAGGAAGGATATTGAAGCAGTACAAGATCGATCAGAGAGGAATGAAGATTCTGAAACTCCACTTAAACAACAACAGCCTCAATCACAATCTCCTGTGTCACCTTCAAAAATAAGAAGAAGAAGAAG
>NW_020650099.1:0-1292 GCF_003573695.1 Papaver somniferum
ATCATCAAGAGGAATGGGAGTTTTATACCTACCAAGCATATGACGACATGGAAGTCCGATAGCCTTCATTATCCTACACTTACAAGGAGTGCTCAGGTCGTCATACTTTTTATACTTTTTAAACAAAGCGAGATCTTTCATCATAAAACGTATTGCCCAATGCGAGACGTTGCAATGTATACCAACAAGCATCCAATTATCCTCCTTAAACTCCCTCAACTTCCGGAAGTTACTTTCTTGGAATTTCTTTTATATCTTGTTGATATCATTATTAGTGTACTCATGGATAGCATGTCACAATCCCATTTTGACTTGTGAAAAGTAGACCTTTTAGTCTCCCATGAGATTGCTCTACCATACTTGTGGATTCAAGTTTGAAATGTTTATAGTCGTAAGTAGAAGCATACACAAACCTCTCTTTGTGTGGCCTCAACCATTGTTTCTTGCAATATTCCACTACTTTGGGGTAATTATCCCCCCAATCTTCCTCGAACTCCTTCAAGTTTATCTCATATCTTGCAAAACTCATCTACCAGACCACCTTATCCAACGCTTTCATGAATAACCCAAACTTGATCTCACCTTCTTTCTATTCTTCGTCTTCTTTCTCTTTCTCCTTCTCTCGCTCCTCTTTAGTTAGTTTGCTAAGACGTTCAACTTCCTCCTTTTTACGTTTAGTTCCTTTCTTTGCCTTCGGTTTTCGGATATGACTTCTACAATTCTTTCTAAGATTGCATTGTATTTGCCATGTGCAAAGGAAATTTTTTGCATTGGGAAAGACTATCCTCACGGCGTTCATTATTGCTTGCTCATTGTCGGTGACTATACCCTGGGAGTCTCGTCTTCGTGGTAGAGAAGCTTCAAAGTTTCCAATGCCAAAATATAGCTATCATCCTTCTCATGATCCATAAAACACCATGCCACCGTGAACGATTGCTTATCCGAGGTTTGTCCAACAATATTCAACAAAGGCATGTTGTACCTATTCGTCTTATAAGTACAATCCATGAACAAAACTTGGTACAAACAACGCGCCAATTGAATCATATCGGGATGCGCAAGAAAAATACAATCCACCTTCTCCTCCGATGACTCATGGTGTCTCACCGTGTAGTTGTATTTGTGTATTAACCATTGTGATTCTTCCATCACCTTTCTTCCATCCCATTCAATTCTTTTAATAGTTGTCTTGGCCGCATAAATTGTAGACAATGAAGAGAGGTTATTCTTGTCATTCCTCTTGAACTTAATAAGGAGCTTGCTTGGTTTAATTACCCAACTTGTTCTTACTT
>NW_020650100.1:0-456 GCF_003573695.1 Papaver somniferum
AACAAAGGAAAGAAGAGGAATTTCGAATATACATGATAAGAGCGAAAGAGGGAAAAGGAATACCAGGCGAAGAAGCAGCGGAGGAAGGTGGACAAATTAAAGAAATTAAGAAACCAACACCTATGAGGGAACCAAAAGCGCATTTTACTGCAGCGGAACCAGTAAATGAAATAAACATAGAAACTGAAGAAGAACAAAAAATATTTAGAATTGGAACTAAAATGGATAAAGAAGAAGAGGAAAAAACGATAAGCATTCTGCGAGAATATAATGATATTTTCTCATGGAGTATGGAATAAATGTCAGGAATAGATCCGTCTGTCGCATGTCATAAATTAAACATTAAGAAGAATGTAAAGCCGTTCAAGCAAAGGATAAGGAAGATTACAACTGATTATCATCCTAAAATAGAAGCAGAATTGCAGAAGATGTTAGATGCAGGAATTATAAGGGAGG
>NW_020650101.1:0-749 GCF_003573695.1 Papaver somniferum
GTTTTTGTATATTATTAGATGTTTTAAACAGTTTATAGCGTTCCAGGTGACATCTATTAATTCTTTGATTTTAGAGGACTAAGAGTTATTGATAATAAGCCTACTATTAAACTAATGAGTCACCTATACTTCTATGTATTCTTTTGAACCATCCTCGTAAATGTACCAGTTTTTGTATATTATTAGATATTTTAAACAGTTTATAGCGTTCCAGGTGACATCTATTAATTCTTTAATTTTAAAGGACTATGAGTTATTGATAACAAGCCTACTATGAAACTAAGCAGTCACCTATACTTCTATACATTCTTTTGAACCATCCTCGTAAATTTACCAGTTTTTGTATATTATTAGATGTTTTAACCAGTTTTTATCGTTCCAGGTGACATCTAATAATTCTTTAATTGTAGAGGACTATGAGTTATTGATAACAAGCCTACTATGAAACTAAGCATTCACCTATACTTCTGTGTATTCTTTTGAACCATCCTCTTAAATTTACCAGTTTTTGTATATTATTAGATGTTTTTAAACACTTTTTATCGTTGCAGGTGACATCTATTAATTCTTTAATTTTAGAGGACTATGAGTTATTGATAACAAGCCTACTATGAAACTAAGTAGTCACCTATACTTCTGTGTATTCTTTTGAACTACCCTCTTAAATTTACCAGTTTTTGTATATTATTAGATGTTTTTAAACAATTTTTATCGTTCCAGGTGACATCTATTAATTCTTTAATTTTATA
>NW_020650102.1:0-444 GCF_003573695.1 Papaver somniferum
AGTGTATTTTGGGTTTACTATTGCTAGAGGAGCTCCTATGGTTACTCACTCTCTATTTGCTGATGACAGTATCATTTTGCTGAAGGCCAACTAAAAGAATGCTTGTAATCTTAAGACTTTGCTTGACAAGTTCTGCTCTTGGATTGGTTAAATAATTAATGCCAATAAGTATATTCCCTCCTTGGTTCTGGTCAAAGACTCTCAGTGGCTCATTTCTTGTTGATTTATTAAATTAATCCTTGTCGCCTTTACTTTTGATATTATTTTAATATATCGAGTGATATTTTCTAATTGGTGCTAAGTATTTTGTTTACTTTTTTTTTAATTACGGTTATAAAATGGTGGTTCGTTTTACTGCTCCTAAATCCATACAAGTAGGATTTTATTCTTATCACAGGATTTGACCCCTAATCGATCCCCAACCGCCTCTATGAGAGGAAGCTT
>NW_020650103.1:0-1166 GCF_003573695.1 Papaver somniferum
CTAGTCTATCTAGAGACACTGAAAACTCTAAGTTTGGGGGTGATTATCACTTTCCTAGTGCTTTACCTTTAACTCTCAGAAAGTCCCCTCACATAGGACTTAATATCCATGCCTCAACCATCTTACAAGATTATCTTCATACTAGGTTTCCCGAACCTAATGATGTCCTGAAAAAAGTTCAGTCGTTAGAAACCCATCCTCTGGTTGATGTGGTTTGCCCAGGCTATGATACCCAGATTGACTTTGTTTTCCCACCAAATAGTTTTCTTCCAATTGTGGGAATGTATATATTTCAAATGTGTCACTTATTAAGTTCTGAGACTAAGCCTAAGTACTTTAGGAAATTAGAATCGACACATTTGCTTCAGAATGACCACTACTCTGACTGTGGTCAACTTTGTAAGTCATACCTAATTGACTTAGAGGATCCTAAATTATTTAGGTTATTTTGTGACTCCAGGTTCTTATCTGAGTTTTTCCAGACTCTAGGACCTAATAATTTGGATCCTACCTATGAGGAAATGCATCCGAGGAAAATAGTATATTTAAACCCCTTCATAGAACCTGAACCTAAACCGCAATTAGCGATAGTTATCCAGAAACTAGATAAGGGCATGCTAGTCTTGTACATTTTTTTGGTTCACTGCAGTTTCCTTTTGTCAGCTCTTTTTGGTTTTAAAGACCCACAATTATTCCGGCTACTGTTATACGGTTCGAGTTGACTAATCCTTGCTTAGTCTGGCTGAAGACTTTAAACTTAGCACTTCTTGGGAGGTAACCCAATATTCATGCGACACGGTAATATCTTTCCTTAACTCTTTTGCTTCAAATGGTAACAGTTTCTCCTTGTTCATATGGTTTTAATTTTATCTTTAGAACATTGAGGACAATGTTAGATTTAAGTTTGGGGGTGTGGGAGAAACTTTTTAGTATGAATAAATAAACTCCAGAGATTAGAAATTTATGCCTATTTAGGATTGCACTAACTAATCTAAGTGGATGGAAGCATTTTGATTGTAGGAGTTGAGGAACCAATCTGATTAGATGGCAACATCTAGAAGAGTCTATTCATAAAAGCACAGAGCTCAGGTGTTAGAAATAACATGATAGTTTCACCATATCTCGTTGAGTCCTTTTCACTTCTATTTTTATTTTATTTTGTTTTT
>NW_020650104.1:0-383 GCF_003573695.1 Papaver somniferum
GACCATAGAGAATATGAACATGCATCAGATGCATTTAGAGGATGAACCACCTGATTATAATTTAGAGAAAGCAATTGACCTTTTTCAGGAACTTGATGGTCTAGAAATTAGGAATATTGTAACTAGTCTATCTAGAGACACCTAAAATTCTAAGTTTTAGGGTAGACTTGAAATATATACCTCTATTATTTCATAAGAGTATCTTCATAAATAAGTTAGACACCATCCTCTGGTTAATGTGGTTTACCTAGGTGATGATACCAAGATTGACTTCGTTTTCCCACCAACAATTTTATTTCCAACTGTAGAAACGTATGAGTTTGAAATATGTCAGTTATTAAGTTTTGAGACTAAGCCTAATTACTTTAGGAGATTAGAATCGA
>NW_020650105.1:0-1043 GCF_003573695.1 Papaver somniferum
TGAGCCCTTTTATTACGAACAAGTCTGATAAAAGTGTCACGACGGCCTGTACAGGAAAGAGATCTCTTCTTAATGATTGAGAATGACGGTATAGCCTTTCCTTCAATTGAAGATTTACTTGATGGGAGTTGCATCTTCGAAAAAAGACAACCATAAGGAACATAGTCAGTATTGATTTCAACATCATGTTGTTTCACATGAGCCTTCATTTTCCTACGCCTAGAAGAAGCACAAAAGTAGGTTAATTTGCACATCAATCTTACACAAACACAATATATTTTAAAAGGGAAAAACTAGTAAGCAGAAAAAATAAAAAATAAAACTCAAGTTGAAACAACCACGAATAAAACTACTGGAACTAAAAGATACTATAACTATACAAGATGAGAGAAAATAAGGGAGCCTAGTTATTTGTCCGGTATCAACTCTTTCAGGGGAGCTAACCTCAAACAAAGAAAAGTAAGAATCTAACAAATTATCACAAAGCAAAAATTTAAGGTAAACTTATAATCTAGTGCTTAGAGAACAGAGGTGATGCAGATTGCAGAAGACGAATGCTTCTTAAGCTAGGGCTTTTATGTGCAAATAAACTAAGAAAATGACTATATTAACCTGCTTCCTTGAGAAATTCCAGTAAATGCCAAACATGTGTCATGGTTCCGAACATGTGTCGTTTTCCCCTGATAAACCAGGACATGTGTTTTTTTACTCGAAGTGAAGGCGACTACGAATCATCATAGAAGGAGATGCTACGAATGTCACTGATGCAGTTTTGGGTGACCATAGAGACATTCCTTGGAGCATAAATTCGGTGGTTCGTCAGATCAAAGATATTGCTAGGAAATTTAATGATGTTGAATTTGTCTCTGTACCTAAATGTGCAAACAATCTGGCTCATTCTTTGTGCCAATATGCAATGCATAACAATGTAAATAATTGGTGGGATGAGAATTCCCCACCTTCTTGTATCCTTTCAAACCTCACTGATTGAGGTAGTTTAATTAATTGGGCTCCTTGGAGCCCTTTCCCCCTTCAAAAAAAAA
>NW_020650106.1:0-324 GCF_003573695.1 Papaver somniferum
CCGCGGGCGAGTTCTATCGGGTAAAGCCAATGATTAGAGGCATCGGGGGCGCAACGCCCTCGACCTATTCTCAAACTTTAAATAGGTAGGACGGCGCGGCTGCTCCATTGAGCCGCGCCACGGAATCGAGAGCTCCAAGTGGGCCATTTTTGGTAAGCAGAATTGGCGATGCGGGATGAACCGTAAGCCGGGTTACAGTGCCCAACTGCGCGCTAACCTAGAACCCACAAAGGGTGTTGGTCGATTAAGACAGCAGGACGGTGGTCATGGAAGTCGAAATACGCTAAGGAGTGTGTAACAACTCACCTGCCGAATCAACTAGCC
>NW_020650107.1:0-512 GCF_003573695.1 Papaver somniferum
TGGGGTTTAGCTACTCATATTAATCATGTTCTCAAAATACATAATTGATGCTGAAAATATGATTAAAAGAGTGGAAAAATATACAACAGTGAATCTAAGACCCACAAGAGGCGTCCATAAATAAACGATAAAAGCTTACTGTTGTTTAACAACGACAAAGAGAAACTGATGTTGACGCTGGTTAAGAACGACGGTCCTGGGAGGTCCGTTCTTCGTCTTCTTCTTCTTCTACAACAGCAGCAGGAAGCTTTCTTGCAACTCCTGTTCTTCGCCTCTGCAACCTCTCTCTGGTCTCTGCTTGACCCCTAAACCCTTCCAAGACTCTCCAACCTCTCTCACTTCAATTTTACGTGTATTTATAGTGAATTGAGGCCAAAACTCCGACCATTGATTGCGTATATACTCTCTTTAATTCGATTATTCCTCGCTGCCAAAAATAGAGAATAATTGCCATTTAAAGAATTTTCTCACGTCAACTTGCTTCCTGCACGCTCCCATTCGACTTATTCACG
>NW_020650109.1:0-482 GCF_003573695.1 Papaver somniferum
ACTTGGTTTTAGACTTGGTACAACCCAAAAGCACCATTCCCTTTGGTTTTCACAACCAAAAAGTTATTCTGAGGGTCTACAGGAAGATCAAAAAATACGGGATTGTATCAAGAATTATGTACAAAAAAATATGAGAATATCTTCGGGTGTAGAGGGAATTGCGCGTATAGAGATTAAAAAAAGAATCGACCTGGTCCAAGTCGTAATCTATATGGGATTTCCAAAATGGTTAATAGAGGGTAAACCGAGAGGAATTGAAGAATTACAGATCAATGTAAAAAAAGGTTTTAATTCCGTGAACCGAAAACTCAACATTGCTATTACACGTATTGCAAAACCCTATGGAGACCCTAATATTCTTGCGGAATTTATATCTGGGTAATTAAAAAATAGAGTTTCATTTCGAAAGGCAATGAAAAAAGCTATTGAATTAACTGAGCAAGCAGATACAAAAGGAATTCAAGTACAAATTGCAGGACGTA
>NW_020650110.1:0-1856 GCF_003573695.1 Papaver somniferum
TGAAGGATATTAAACCAACTGCTCATTTCATATAAAGTCTACAGTTGAGTTCAATTTCCTCCAACATTTCATCTCGCATCTTTGATGCCTCTCGTATTACAAATTATTGTCTACCTGTAGTAGGTTGATGATTTCCTCCAACGATTCCACAATCTGGGACTCTCCTAGAGTTATGGATTCTAACAACCTTGTACTCATTCGTTGAAGGACATCAGCCAAATCCAGTTAAGAATTATTTTCCTTCGGAATTTGAAAGGAGAATATATTCTCTGGTTATGAGATTACAGATGAAGTAGGTATTATCACTACATGCATTGAAACAAATTAAACCATTGCATGAATCGAGAACTGAATAACTTTCAAATGGAGGACTTAAATTGATCCTTGATGTTCTACTAAAACGGTTTATAATTTAAATTCTCACCATATTCAGTTTAAGAAAATTCTTTTTCAACCCCTGTTGTATGAAATATGAAACTCAGCTTACCAGAATCAACATCATTGAGATGTTTCGAGTGCAATTGTTCGACCGATGGATATTGAGTAAGATTTCTCCAAGGTTTGGATTTCAAAATATGGTCAACCAAGAGAAATTTGCATCTTCAAACAGAATCAGTGGACAACCAAGAGAAATTTCAACATATGGTCTCTAATGGGAGCACATTAACTGTACTACAGTGACACCAGCTGCGGTCCAACTTACATGCTTAGCTTCAGCTGGAAGTCCTCCTGACCTAGAGTCTCACCTATTGTACGTTCCAACATATCGCTGATGCAAGATCATAGTTTGGCCCATGAGGGAATGCCTTTCACCTATGGCTCATAGATCATATGAGTAACCCACCACAGCAAATCAATAAATAAATAGAAAAAAAATCAACTTCATGACCTGACCTCAGTTGAAACCAAAAACTAATCTACGAGAGGATTTCACATAAAAACATGCTTTCCTTGTATATGAAACATGCTTTAAAATCTCAGCAAATTTAAAGCATTACGAAATAGCACTATAATTTGGATGCAACTAAATTAGCTAATATGTTTTCTCTAGCGAACAAGATGTAATATAAGTACATCACATGAGCAGAAGAAGCAAATCCATACATATTCACTACGGGAAAAATATACATCTACAACTGGAGATTTACAACACTTCGCTATACATCGTAGAAAGTCCTATGTTTTACAACTGGTTTCAAAGGAAGAGTTGTCGTATATCATCACTACCAACCCTTAGGAACAAGGGGTTGCGCTAAGAAAACAAACGACAACTCCTTTAGCAAAACTGTTGTGACGACATTTAGGTATAACAACTTTGTTTCATAAGTGTAGTGACTTAGCCTATCACAATTCTCACAAGTGTTGTTGAAGAACACAAAAATATGATAATGAAAAATACGTTAGAGGGGAGATTCGAACATGAACCTAATGCATGGATGTCTAGCTCATCAACCATCCTTACAGTTCACAAGTTTAGGTTTTTTTTCTTTTTTAATAGAAACGTATAACAACACTTATAAGTGTTGTTGAAGTTAAAATATAGAATGTGGGAAAAAATGAGGTTTGTGGGATTCGACGACCAGGTTTCGATCTTGGATCCGGGTACGCATACAATATGCAGAAATAGGATTTTTTTAATGTTTCATAGAATATCTCGAAGGAATCTTACCTGTAAATGGATGAATTCGTCGTTCTTACCAAGTTTCTGACTTATAGTAGTCAACTCGCAGCCAGGTTTCGATCTTTGAGCCCGGTATGCATACAATATGCAGAAGTTTCCGACTTATAATGGTCCACTCGCGGCCAGGTTTCGATCTCGGAGCCTGGTTCAATGTTGAATTTGTGGTTAAGGTTTC
>NW_020650111.1:0-1637 GCF_003573695.1 Papaver somniferum
AGGAAACCTACCTTCCTTGTTGTTCAAGGAAGTTTCATGTATAAATAACCTCTTGTATCTCGTCTGTATGTCAAGTAAAAAACTTAATAAACAAGTTTTGTTTACGTCTCTTCTGTCTTTCTTCTTAACCTAACGTTTACAGTTCAGTTCATAGTTTCAACTATAACTAATCATTTTCCTCTCTTTTTGAGAGAGTTAAACTTCTGAAAGAGTTTTCTTCAGAGGGTATGTCATTGCGAATTTTTTTGCTATCTTTTTTATCTATAATTTTGGAGTCTACTCCACCTTGAAGGAAACTGAATTAAACCAATTGCTATCGGCGACACAATGGAAAAGCTAACATATATACAACAAAACAGTAGCAGTGTAATCTCCTAACCCGTTGTCTTACAATCATCGTAACATACTTCGCTTGATAACTTCAATTAATCCCTATCATCAAAGTAACAGTTAAACATAATACATACTAGTCATCCGGACCAAAGCAACATAATTTAGTAGAAAAATAAAAAAGGGTTTTCACTTTGCTGTACAATTGTTTGTAGGAAAACAGTTTCTCAAAGATGTAGAGAACACCATTTTTTTAAGCAAGTAGAATTGGTGCATCAATTGTTCAATGTACCGAAATAAAATGGTGAATCTTTAACTTCTTGCTCCTATTCTCTTATCTCTATTTTGAATTACCCAAATAGTTTCGCTTCTGTTTGTCTCTGTCTCTGTTTTCAATCGGAATAGCTTCCCTGTGGACTTATCGGAGGAAACATTCAAGCATGTAGGACCCAACAAATAATATGGAACATAGTTAGCCAGGGACGGGCACAACGGGAACAACAGGGTTAAATTAAGTGGTAACCGGTAAAGTATGGATTAGGAAAGGGTTAACTTTTATACGGAATGCACAGTTTAGTTAGAGTTGAGTCCGCAAGAGTTTAGGTTTGGGGTCAATACATAATCTCTATCGTCTGGATTTCTGGACGATCTCAACCACTCTTTATCCCACATACATACACACCACCTTTCCTTAGACCATTGATAGGATCACCCGTGGATTCGACCATGAATTCGAAATAATAAAATGAGCATTACCATCCCATGGGATCGTGGATTCAACCATAGAATCAGAGTACGAGATTATCTATTACCATTCCATGAGATCAGCCGTGGATTCGACCATGGAATCGGAGTAATGAGATAAAATAGATTATTTTCTAGGAATTCAGTGGTGAATGTCACAGTAGAATTAATCTATTACAGAAGACATATTAGCCAGTTAAAGCGTCATATCCGTTCTGAAAGGTGCATACTCAGGAAACATCGAGCGATGCCGAAGTCCTGAAGGCGTTATTGCTCTCAATCTTACGGAGAACCGCCTGGATCTATACACGGTCTCTCTATATAGTCAAGGAACGATGAGTGTCATCGATGTCCTAAAGGCGTTGTTGCTCTCAATCTTATGGAGAACCGCCCAATCGTTTTTATATGTAGAGGTGGGTCTCTCTATGCAGTCAGGGAACAACGAGTCACCGACGTCCTGAAGGCGTTGTTGCTCTCAATCTTACGGAGAACCGCCCAATTACGTTATTCTACATAGAGGTCATGATGAAATGCGAGGTATCGAACGCTCAACTAGTGGAGGA
>NW_020650112.1:0-397 GCF_003573695.1 Papaver somniferum
GGTACTTCCACGGTTTCTTGTTCCAAAACCTGCATAGTATGAGAATCAAGTATCTCTAATGGCGGAAATCGAGAAACAAAGTCATTCAACAATATTCTCGAAGCACATACATTCAAACCAATAAGAGGTAAAGGAGAAGAAACAATATGCAAAGGGTTAGACAAACCTCGCACAATCTCTTGTAGCACGGAATCCTCTTCATCCTTGAAAAATTCAAGTGAATTATTCACCTCTTGTATATCATGGTCCTCTATCAAACGTTGCAACCATTCTTCGTCCGTTTCTGCCTTAACCAAAATCTCGGCATCAACATCTTCATTACAATTCTTTGCAAGCTCAATTGGGTCTTCCACAATATTGGTCATAACGGTCTCATTCTCAACATACTCCTCTTTGT
>NW_020650113.1:0-598 GCF_003573695.1 Papaver somniferum
GGTATTACTGTAGGCCCGCGTTTTTATTACGCTTAATTTTCACGCTTTCCCGGGCCCACCAAGTTTTTGGCGCCACTGCCGGGGATTGGTGCTGTGTCTTTCGGGTAGTTTTCTTGGCTATTTTGCATTTCACTTCATCGCACTTGCATCTGCATCTGCTTCACTTCATTTGCTGTTGGACCTGCTGTTCTGAACCTGTTTTTCCTCTGCTGGGACGCTGCCAAGGAAAAGAACCAAAGCCCAACTGGGTTTTTGCAACATTATCAGAGCAGCTGGGCTGTGCTTAAGAGGTAACCCATTTAAGAGAACCCGAATTGTGGGCTTCCAATTTTTAATTGTGGGCTTGTAATATTAAAGCCAATTTTTGGGCTTTTTATTTTCTGTTGGGTTTGTAATTAATTTTTGTGGGCTTGCTTGTTTAATTTGGACTTGTATTTTGTATTCTGGGTTTTTAAACCCAGCTGAGCTTGTAACCGACTCAGTTTCACCAAACGTTTTCAAAACCAGCTGAGCCAAAGCAAACACAAAACCAACAGTGGGCTTGCTCCCATTCAAAAACCAAATTTTATTTTGTTTTTTTAAAAAAAAAAAAAAAAAA
>NW_020650114.1:0-638 GCF_003573695.1 Papaver somniferum
AAATGAAATAAAAAAAAACCTAAAAATTCTACCTAAGCACAAATCCGCGTCGGCGGCGCCAAAATGATTAATGATTTTTTTGATTGTGATTGTAGTAAATAGGATTCGTTTCAGACTTGTGAAGGAAATGAAATTTTTAGATTTAATAAAAATATATATACAAAAATATTAACAATGGGCGAGAGGTACTGGGACTAAGGATTTGGCCGAATTCACTACACAGGGTTCATTCATATATTCTTTGACAATTTAAAACTCAATAAAATTAACATGGGCTCTGATTTTGCCAAGATAGATTCTCAAAACATTGATTGTAAGTCCTAAGTATGATGTATCAAAACACCTAAGCTAAGCATACATCATCGAATTAAATAACAACCAATTAATTCAAATCATATTTCAATTTTAGATTAATGCAAAAGTCATAAAAAAGAATAAAATAAATTACCCCAAGGATGAAATTCAGCCTCCTCCGTCGTCCCAGTGTTGGGTTTTAGCTCCTCATGATGAAAACACGCTCAAAATATATTTTTATAGCTCAAATGGTGTTTACAATGGAGAGAAAGGGAGAAAATGGTGTAAAACTGTAATATGCAATGCACAAAAAGCGTCACAGAATGAACGATAAAACAAAAGTG
>NW_020650115.1:0-346 GCF_003573695.1 Papaver somniferum
ATGTCAATGAAGAGGTGATGGAGAATACAATTGATAATGTTATTGAAGAAGAGAATGATGACGAAGAAGATCAAGAAAATGAAGGCCAAGGAAATGAAGAGGTTGAACAAGAGCAAGGAAATGAAGACCAATGAAATTTAGAAGAAGAAGAACTAGAACCTGGCAAAGATGGAGACGGACAAGAGGAGGAAGAGGAGGGATAGGAGGGAGACGATGAAGAGGAGGAAGAGGATGGAGAAGAGAGAGAGGGGATGATGATGAAGAAGAAGAGGAAGAGGATGGAGAAGAAGGAAAGGATGATGATGAAGAAGAGCAAGAAATTGTTCCTGTTAAAGAGAAAAAGAAG
>NW_020650116.1:0-2917 GCF_003573695.1 Papaver somniferum
CCAGACTAAACAATGGCTCTCATCAATGGAAGGTTGTTTCTTGTATTGGTAATTTCAGCTCTTATGGCCAATGCTACAACAGTAATCGGTGTTAGGGACTTGGAAACAACAGTTCGTTATTCAGTTGGTCTTAACTTAGCAGCTCGTATCAATGGAGAAGATGAGGGCGTTGGAATGGCTGAATGCTTGAACGCACTATATGAGTTACGATCGTGCACTAATGAAATTATACTTTTCTTCATGGATGGAGAGATGTATTTAGGAATTGAGTGTTGTAGAGCCATCTGTATCATAACTCGTGAATGTAGGCCTTCCATGCTTAATTCCATAGGCTTTACTGCTGAAGAGGGAGACATTTTACATGGTTATTGTGATGCTTCTCACTCGACTACACCTCGTTCTTCACCCGTTACTATGCTTCCACCGGTACAGACCCCTGCTCAGACACTTTTTATGGGACCAAGTATTCCCCTGTAGGCTTTACTGCTGAAGAGGGTGACATTTTACGTGGTTATTGTGATGCTTCACACTCGACTACACCTATTTCTTCACCCGATAATATGCTTCCACCTCAATTACTTTTCGTGGGACAAAGTACTCCCCCAGCAGTGGTCGGATAGATATAATTAAGGAATGATACCCCGGAAGGGCTAATACTAGGTTTTATCTACTTGTTTTGAGTCCTTTTGTAGTGTTCTTATATTTTAATCTTATCGTATTGTAGATTAAAATAATGATCATCAAGACTGAGCGAAAACGATCACGTACTGCTTATCCAAATGACGGATTACATGACGTCAGCTTAATCACGAGTAAAGTGTGAAGAACCGTGCAATGTTATAGAGTCTGTGTGATAAGAGTCAATGTAATCGTAAAAGCAAAATTATTTTATTTTATTTTTTTATAAATATAAGATGGTTTTTCTCCAAATATCCAACACTTGGTCATCAAAAAGTTTAACAAGAAATATGCTGCAAAAACCAATGTAAACGATAAAAAAAAATGTTGAAAAATGGTAGAAGTGAATCTATTTTAGAGAAATTTTAGATGACTTACTATTTCGAAAATTAGATGTTACGGAAACCTCAACGCTATAAAACTTTGGTTCATCAAACAAAAGATACAAATAAATACTACCACCTTCCAACTAAAGATGACTTTTCCATTTAAATTCTTTTTCCCCTCTAAAGTTGACCTTTATAATTTAACACGGTCATATTTCTTAAACTATGCATTTTAGTGATTATTGTTATTAAAACTTAATATAAAAATATGTATAATTTGATTATTCTTACTAGGTCATAATCTTATAAGAGTACAAAGGGACATTGGAGAGTTCATTCAACAAAAATCTAAATAAGATCGACAAGATTATCTTATTATTCACCCCGTACGTGTTCCGTGATGCAATTCATTTCTTTATCCATAAGAAATCATGCATACTATATTAAACCTATTCACATTTAAAATGGCATCATAATAAACATCACATGTTCGCAGAGAAATCTTTAGTTATGTATGAAAAGAAGAGGTTCCTATAGTTTATCACCGACATTTCATTCGTGAAACTGTACGGACAAACGTCTTGTAAAATTTATACTTTCGGATATAAAATTTGTTTTCTAAAAAAGAAAATTACTCAAACAAAAAATAAAGATTGTAAGACACCGAACTCTTTGGATGCATTAATTAAGGTACAAATCCATAAGGGTAACCTAGTATTTACTTGAACCTTAAAGATCCGAAATTAATTAAGATCAATTCTTTAGTGACCTACGTTTCAAGATCCGATTTCAACAAGAAAATCCTTGTATGGTCTAATTTACTATCAAGCTAAAAACTATCTAAGTTATTTAACATACTACTTGTTATTTCAATAATAAAGATAAAATAGTATAATGCGAAAAAGAAATAACATAAGACACCATAAATTTTGTTAACAAGGAAACCTGCAATATAACAGGAGTAAAACTTCGGAGCCTCGTCCATTTTGAACACCATACTGTATTGAACCGCTACCGACACTAGCCTACTATCATATTTCAGTCTTGAATTTGGTTGACACTGAATATGCCTCCAATCTATTCATCTACAATTATAAGTCTCTTGGATCTTTTAAGACCCTATGCGTTTAGTTCCTAGTTGGACTCCTTTATTGAACTAGGTTTTCTCCACAAACTTTCTTGAAAAATATTGTTACCCTGCATCCAACTGAACACCTATTTTATTTTCTTCAAATATGTTTCAATCAAGGTAATGGAAATATATTTCTAGGGAGGATCTTCAGGTAAAAAAGATGTCAAACAAATCTGAAACAATTAGGGATTCATCTATTCAAAAGGTTATACAGATTCCTAATTGATTTAACCTCACAAGATCCATCAAAATGATCAAGTTTAGAGAGTAATCTTATGGAACTAAAGAGGTCAGAAACGACCAACTCCTTCTAGTTTCTATCAGTCTAATTTATTAACTGATAGTTCTCGAGTGGTTGGATAACAGAAGAGACGAAATTTAGAACAGAAAAGAACTACGATGATCAAGATAAATTCTTGATAACAAAGATTTATCAGATAAAAGATAACATGATGCTTAATGAATCCAGGTTAATTCTTCAAAGTTGTAACTAATATATTTATCGAGATAAACTAGGCTTAATTATGGAGTACTCTTGCAGCAATAAGATATACAACGTGCAGGGATTAGAATCTTAGCTACAGAGTTCCTCTATTTATAATGATAAATAAGGCTAGGATGCTTAAAATTCAAGAAATTATTACTTGCATTCAAAGGAATTCGTGAACTATTTTCCATGTTTACAAATTACTTTAATCCAAAGCAAACTTTAACTTCTCAATATAGAATAATTCCAAGAATGAAATCATATAAGCACGAAGTTTTTCTTGTAATAAAAACA
>NW_020650117.1:0-369 GCF_003573695.1 Papaver somniferum
GCTATAATTTAGCTCAAGAGGTGTCTATTTTGATTGAAAACATGCTAATTATCAGGACATGTTGGTCTATAGACCCACATGATCTTGATATTTTAGCCAATTTTTGAAGCCTAGGCCTCATAAACACGAATTTTCTACTTAGAACAGTTTCAAGTGAACATTCGAATAATACACACTCGAAAAGAATCGAACGTTATAATTTATCTCAAGAGGTGTCTATTTTGATTGGAAACATGCTAATGATCAAGACATGTTGGCCTATATACCCACATGATCTTGATATTTTAGCCAAATTTTGAAGTCTAGGCCTCATAAATAAGATTTGTCTACTTAGAGCAGTTTGGAGTGTATATTCGAAAAATACACACT
>NW_020650118.1:0-540 GCF_003573695.1 Papaver somniferum
TGGATCTGGTACTCGTGTTGCGGCGTTAGAAGGTTGTGATGAAACTTCAAGTACCTTTTGCTCTAGAGGTGTCTCCCTGGGTATTTCTGGTGTGCCAGACACAGTTTCACCAACAGGATCATTCGAAGGAATGGGAGCATGGACATCATCCATTTCAACAGAAACAGAAGCAGGAAGAGTAAGATTGTGAAGATGAGCTTGAACTTCAGCTAATAGGGGCATGCCAGGAACCTCACACACGCCATCAATAGTTAATGTGATCATTAGCTTTATAGGCACAACCATTACTATCCTTGGAGTTTTTTTAATCCTCTTATTGGAACTCATTTTCTTCCTCTAATATATCAATCTATCTTTTATGCTGGTGTGGTATATATATATATATATATATATATATATTAAAAAAAACCTAATTTTTTCTAGGTTAGGAGCATTATCTCCAATTACCTAATTTAGTTGTATTCCGCATATCACTCAAATAAACAAAATATAACAGTTTCCATATCGATAAATATATGCTCATATACGCGTACAACACCA
>NW_020650119.1:0-547 GCF_003573695.1 Papaver somniferum
TTTCTTCAGCAGAGGTGTGAACGAAGCAATGAGTTGAGCTAATCCAGGAATGAAGCGTCGAATATAATTTACCTTGCCCATAAAGCTCTGTAGTTCCTTCACGGTACGTGGAGGAGGCATGGTGGTAATAACTTTTGCCTTGTCGGGGTCGACTTTGATCCCTTCAGCCGTGACCAGGAATCCTACGAATTTTCCGGAAGAAACTCCGAATGCGCACTTTAAAGGATTCATTTTTAATTTGTATTCTCCACACCTTTCAAACACCTGCCTTAGAACTTCGAGATGAGATGCTCGTGGAATATGGAGCGGAGGTACCGCCTAACTCGGATGTTAATTTGATTCGAGGGCACCAACATTCTTTAACCCTTTGGATTCGAGGGTCAGATGACGCTTCAGTCCCCGGTGTTGAGACTTCTGGAGCGGAGGTACCGCCTAACTCGGATGTTAATTTGATGAGAAAGTCGAGGATGTGGTTTATCGCCTCCTTCATCAGGTCCATGTTCCTGGTATGGACCTCTAGGATTTGAGCCAACTCTGCCAAAGTCGG
>NW_020650121.1:0-598 GCF_003573695.1 Papaver somniferum
AAAAATCCGTCGTTTGAGCCCAATCTAATCGATTTAAACACCCATATCAAATTCCTAGACCCATAAGGAGTCTATCCTATGAAAATCAGAGGTTTAATCGACCTCAAACTCCTCCAAATCACGATTGCCAAAACTGCTCTTTAACTACACTTTTTCCCGCCAAAACCTGATTTTTGAATGTTGAAGATGGTTGCCCCTTATCCAGAGTAGGGGTGCGATTAGCAGATGTCTGGAAATGGGATGCCCCTTAGTAATTAGGTTACCCCTTATCCAAAGTGAGGGTCTGAATATCAAATGTCCTCCCATGAACGCAAAAAACACTTTTCGAGCCAATTTCGCCGCAAAATCTTATTTTTCCAAAAACACCTACAAAGACATAAAAAGCCAAAATAAATACAAAATCGAGCACTAAAAATATATACAATTGAGATTATATCAGACACAAAAATGTGTCTATCAGTTCTCTCACTATGACATGGTACTAGGATCGGTTCCCAAGAGTTACTTGTGACAGATCACAACACTAAACTGTTTTCGACATAACTTTTACATACAATGTCTGAACTCAGTGATTTTTGGCTCGTTCTGACCAAAAAAG
>NW_020650122.1:0-764 GCF_003573695.1 Papaver somniferum
GTAAATCATCCAAAATCTATCTCTCATGTAAACTCCAATAATCGTTTCCTTAAACCTTCAAACTAACCATTACTGTATTGAAAAAATGAATCCATGTAAATTACCCTATTCATTTTTCAAATTAATCATTATTGTATTAATTAAATTTGTTTCCATTTTATGTAAATCCATAGTTATCATGGCAGTCAGATAAGTCAGCCTTATTTCTCTGGAACGCTCGTAACGTGTTTGGAAAATGATCTAGAGAGGTTTCCCTACCGTGGTCCGTGTTAGTGAACTAGTTAAATTAAATAATGATTGTTTAAACAATTATTTACAAAGACACGTATTTATTTACAAAAATGAATAGAGTAATTTACATGTATTCATTTTTTAAATACAATAATGGTTAGTTTGAAGGTTTAAGGAAACGATTATTGTGGTTTGCATGAGAGATAGATTTTGGATGATTTACGGGTAAAAAATGAAGGGAGCTACGCTTACACTTTGGATTTAATTTTGTGTAAACTAATGGTCATATAAGAAAATAACAGTAGCTTAGTGTATGATTTAAGATTATCAGTGAAAGTAGATGGCGATGGTATTAGGAGTGGAACCTAAAACCTCGTGAATGAAAATCAACAAATCTCATTTCTCAAACATGGAGTATGTAGAAGATAAGGTGCAGTTAGTGAATAAAATGAAGTTTAGAATTTTTTTAGTCATTTCACAATTTTAACTCTAAATAGGATGGTCACCACGCTCAATCAACGTCAATTCTTTGA
>NW_020650123.1:0-387 GCF_003573695.1 Papaver somniferum
TTTAAGGTTTATAAGCATCAATAGAAAGAAAAGCAAAATTCAAAATCAAAGTTGAAGACTTAGAGTAAAGAAAATCAAACGATGTAAGTTATTGAAGTTCATGATACCAAGATACCACAAGTTGCGAAGATCCAAGTGCTAGAGAGTCCTTGTCTCATGGCCATGTAAATATTAGTCTTGTTATTACCATGTTTCAAAAAAAATGAAAAAATGAAAAATGAAGAAAAAAAATGAAAAAAATATGTATATAAATAAATAATAAAAAAAAAAGAGAAAAAAAAATAAAAAAAAATGTACATTTTAAATTTTGTTGTTAGTTTTGCTCAATAAGGGCATAGGGAATTAGAAATCTATAAGGAAGTTTCAAGCAAGAAACCGAAGAGAAGA
>NW_020650124.1:0-587 GCF_003573695.1 Papaver somniferum
TGTTTGCAAGATACAACACTCGAATGAACAAGAGCAACAACTAAATAATAACAAGAAAAGATAATAAAGAGTACAAGAGCAACTCTCACATGACGGAAGAAAGGAGGCTTATAAGCTGAGTAAGAAAACAAGTTGATCTTACTTGTTCAAGTGTATGCTGTGCAAGATCAGTTGTTGAAATCATAACACCGACAGCAAATGAACCAAGTTCAAGACTTAGCCCCAACTTATAGCTGCACTAAAACCAGATATAACAACTATTTCACGGTTATATATATATAAATGAAATTAGTTTTCGTCGCCGTATGACAATCTTCGCAGATTCTTTACAATGCGTATGTGTTACAATGGTAGTAAAGGCTAGTGAAATAATAGTGCTTTACATCAGTATGTAAAAATGACACAGGATAAAGAGTTTTAATCACCCTCTGGTCCATCACTCTCTCTACTAAAATCAAACACCACCACTTTCACCTCCAATATGTTTACTGTACTCGAGCACTAAAATAGGCTTTTGGGTTCTGATATAACTTGGATTTCAGTGGCATAGTTAAACTAAGGATTTGAATTCATTTGAAGCATATTAA
>NW_020650125.1:0-565 GCF_003573695.1 Papaver somniferum
AGTAAAAAAACATCTCCCACTTTTGAATTGTCAAAACAAGAACTTTATGTGAGAGTAGAAGCCCCAAAGGGGGAATTGGGAATTTTTCTGATAGGGGATCATAGTACTTTTCCTTGGAGATGGAAAATTCGTCCTCCGGGTTTTATCAATTTGCAAATTCTTCCTCAGTTAGTTAAAATAATGAAATTGGCGGATATTATGACGATACTAGGTAGTATATATATCATTATGGGAGAAGTTGATCGTTAATATGATAATTGATACGACAGAATTACAGGCTATCAATTCTTTTTTCATATTGGAATCCTTAAAGGGGGTCTATGGTCTTATATGGTTGCTTGTCCCTATTTTTACTCCTGTATTGGGAATCACGATAGGAATACTAGTTATTGTGTGGTTAGAAAGAAAAATATCTGCGGGGGTACAACAACGTATTGGACCCGAATACGCGGGTCCTTTGGGAATTCTTCAATCTCTAGCAGACGGGACAAAATTACTTTTTAAAGAGGATCTTCTCCCATCTAGAGGGGATATTCTTTTATTCAGTCTCGGACCCTCTATAGCA
>NW_020650126.1:0-927 GCF_003573695.1 Papaver somniferum
TATTTTAAGAATAGATGTTGATTTTTTTTGTACGTGATTCAAATCTTAGAATTATCATCCGTGTGAGATGTTTGCTAATCAGGTGTGTTTTCTTTAATAACACACTGAAATTCATCAGTGGAGATGAATTGATAGAGTATTTAACCTTTAGTTTATATAGCATGTGTATATTATTGTACACTTTTAATTTTGATTCTATGCTGAATTCAGAGTAGGTGGAGTTTATTGATGGAGCCAACAACAGTCAGTATCATTGTCGCCGTAAGTTTGATCTACTGAACTATTTTAGGTTGTCGATCTTGATAAATCTGCCATTTAGTTTTGTTTTTTATTTTCTTATTTTAAGATTAATTCAAAGAATCCGTAAAATTGAGCACACAGTAACACACTATTCTATCATAGTAGTGGGTAGTGGAAATATTCATTTTCACCCAAATTATTTAATATACTCATTCATATGAAGCTTTACTAGGTTTGCGATTGGGGCGCTTTGGTCGTTAAAAGAGAAATGAAAATATACTTTTTAGTTTGGTATTGATTGGTAGGAATCCGACCTACAAAAAACAAAAAAATGATATGCCAGATCAAAGGGAAATGTTTGACCAAAAAAACATTAAACAGTCACTCTTGGTAAACTATGAAAAAGTACTCTAACACGGTAGTAGACCTTTCAGCCGAGCTAGTGTCATATTGCAGGTCGTAAACATTAAACAATCACTCTTGACTTGTAGTCTTGCACTCCAACTAATTGATTAATCATTTTTTATATTTAAAGTTTTAGATCGTTTGAGAGCCAACTGAAATTTGACATGCAATTTGTGTGCATGTTATTAGGGATTATTAGGGACAGACTGATGTATGTTAATTTCCTATTTTTTGAAGTTTAGCCACCTGGTCTGAAAACATGAGTTGACACGTAGTAGTTTT
>NW_020650127.1:0-396 GCF_003573695.1 Papaver somniferum
AGAAGCCAATAAAACAAAAAACTCAAAACAAATCAACGTTAGAATTACTAGTCTTATATGTTCTTGGAATAATTAAACATACTACAAATTAGGTTTCTGGTACAAGTTAAATTAACCCTTGAAATTGATAAGAACAAGTTTCGGAATAACAAATTTCAACTTCATTGTTTTGATGCGTGTCTTACCATACTTCATCGGATGTATGGTAAATGCGAATGTTTGTACCCAAAATTACTTTTGGACACGAAACACGATTGAATCGATTACTTGGTGTGTATTTTGGGTTAGAGGACGAATTGAAGAACAAATAAAAAGACACAGGTTTAACGTCGTTCGGCATGGTTTGCCTACATCCACGTACGAATCCCCTAAGGGAGTGGTATTTTATTGATCTTT
>NW_020650128.1:0-660 GCF_003573695.1 Papaver somniferum
TGTTCGTGACTGAAAAGGAAGACGATGATGTTTAGCACCAACACAACTTGGACAAATAGACGGGAAAGAAGAAGTACCAGAATTTAAAGACAAGAGCTTATTATTCTTAAGAGTATAAAAGACATTATTATTTGGATGGACTAAACGCATGTTCCATGTAGATGGACTTGCACGAATGCCAATTGTAGTGGCAGAGAAGGCTGAAGAAGAGACAGATTGGACTTGAGAAGGGACACGACATGAAATTGGATACATGCCAGCTTCGTTCTTGCCCTTGTACAGAGGAGCTCCCGTTCGTCGATCCTGAATAAAAAAACCATCACGATCAAAGACAAACACACAATCATCATCACGTGTAAGTTGTCCAACTGACACAAGATTTTTTGGAAATGGAGGGTACATGAAGAGTGTTTTTCAAAAACAACTGAGATGAAGGAGAAGTGAGAGTAGTATCACCAATTCCTGAGATAAGTAAGAGGTTACCATTACCAACAAGTATTTTATCATTACCATTGTAGTCGACTCGATTCACCATTTGAGAAGCATCAGATGTCATATAAGCAGACGCAGCAGTGTCATCAAACCAATGGTTTTCATAAGGCATGGATTGAATGTGCATTGCAGAGAATGACTGAGGCAGGTCAATATTCTGAGCTTGGG
>NW_020650129.1:0-316 GCF_003573695.1 Papaver somniferum
AGCCCAAGAGTCCTTGTAGCCAAATAGATGCCCCGGATCAAAAGAAGTTGCACCCCAAATTCTACCACGATCAAGGTCAGGTATCATGTCATCAATATGAGGAAGGTGTGAACCTTTAACTTTTACTTTTCCTGTGCCCTTTCCTTGTGTTGGTTGTTGACTTGGCCCACCTTCTTCCACTACTACTTGGCTTTGGGTTGCTAATTGACTTTGATCAATCTCATTATCTTCCTCCTCACTTTCCTCTTCCTCTTGCTCATCTTCCTCCTCAACTGCTCCTGTAGGTTCACGGATTTTGAGTTTACTATGGTCACGA
>NW_020650130.1:0-693 GCF_003573695.1 Papaver somniferum
ATAAGTTAAGGAAGAAATCGAAGAGAAGAGTTAATTGTCAAGGTTCAATGAGGTTCGATAGTTTATCATCAACAGTTGAAGACCGAAGAAGACGTTGTTTCTACTGAGCACTATGAGAGAGTCGAAGAAAGATACATTTGGTTGCTTTGTTAGTCCGCTTTCAATCTGGCACAAGATCTTTCTAGCACTGGTTTAACTCATCACACGTAATTAGTACAGCTGTGTAGCAGATGTCCCTCTCATCCTTATCTCTCTTCTAATCTTATCCAGCTGTAAAGCAGCGGACGCATCTTACAATGTTTATCTAGCTGGGTAGCGGATATCTCTTTATCTAGCAGTGTTGCTGATGTGTCTCCCCTTTTCTTCAGTCAGCTTTAGAGCTGTGATGGTTTATCAAAAGTGATTGTAGTAGTGGTAAAAGGGGTTATTTTCGAACTTGTGAAGGTAACTTTTTTTTTTGATTTAATAAAAATAAAGCAAATTAATTTTCAAAGAGTGATGTCGAGATTTAAAATGGACTAAGGCTCCGGATTCACTATTACTTCAAGTTGATTGGTTACAAAAATACTTCATAATTATTATCTAGCTCTTTTTCCATTAAATCACTTCTTAATCTATAAGGTGTCCAAATATTAAATTGTAATCCTTAAGCATGATTTATCAAAGAATTAATTCTAAGCATAAAACATCAAA
>NW_020650131.1:0-692 GCF_003573695.1 Papaver somniferum
GAAAATACTGTTTTAGAGTCTAGCGACTTAGAAACAATAGTCTTGGAAGAAGAAGATAGACCCGTAGATATGAGTAAAGATGCACTACCTGATAATAACTTAGAAGAATCTCTTGAATATTTTAAGAACTCTGAAGATACGAAAATTCAAGAAATAATTAGTGGTGTATCTAGAGACACTGAAAACTCTAAGTTTGGGGGTGATTATCACTTCCCTAGTGCCTTACCTTTAACTCTCAGAAAGTCCCCTCACATAGGACGTGATATTCATGCCTCAACCATTTTACAAGATTACCTTCATACTCGTTTTCCCGAGCCTAATGATGTCCAGGAAGAAGTTCAGTCGTTAGAAACCCATCCTCTGGTTGATGTGGTTTGCCCAGGCTATGATCCCCAGATTGACTTTGTTTTCTCACCAAATAGTTTTCTTCCAACTGTGGGAACGTTTAGATTTCAAATGTGTCACTTATTAAGTTCTAAGACTAAGCCTAAGTACTTTAGGAAATTAGAATCGACACATTTGCTTCAGAATGACCACTACTCTGACTGTGGTCAACTATGTAAGTCATACCTAATTGACTTAGAGGATCCTAAATTATTTAGGTTATTTTGTGATTCCAGGTTCTTATCTGAGTTTTTCCAGACTCTAGGACCTAATAATTTGAATCCTACCTATGAGGAAATGCATCCGAG
>NW_020650132.1:0-1019 GCF_003573695.1 Papaver somniferum
TAGGTAGATTTGTTAAAGAGAAACCTAGTAGTTCGAAGTGTCTCGATTACCTTAATCTAGAAAGTCCGACTTTTGAAGAGTCTGTTTTTGAACGTCCTTTGACTGAGGAGAGAATCCATGTTGCTCCGATAGCGCCAGAAATGGCAACTTTGAAAGCTTTGTTGAATCCAACTAGGACTACTCGTCCTTCGTGTATTAAGTTAACTGAAACGGAGGCACCCTATGAACTGAAACCTGGGACCTTACAGATGTTCCCAATATTTTTAGGGAAAGAAAATGAAAACCCTTATTACCATGTTAGGGATTTTGAGGAAATTTGTAGTACTCTAAAAATTAGAGGCTTAGATTATGATGCTTTGAAACTTAGGTTATTCCCATTTTCCCTGAAAGATAATGCCAAGTCGTGGCTGTATAGTTTGGACTCCGAGTCAATTGAGACATATGAACGACTTACATCTGCCTTTTTCAATAAGTTTTTCCCTAGGAACAAAACATCGTCTATTAGGACGCAAATATGCACATTTTCACAACAAGAGGGAGAATCTTTATATAGGTATTTGGAAAGGTTCAATGATTTATTATCCCAGTGTCCTCATCATGGTTTAGAAAAGGTTAGGCTAGTTCAGATCCTTTATGAGGGTATAGATTATTCCACAACGACCATGGTTGAGTCTCTATGCACTGGTGGATTTGAAAACCAAACTGTTGACACGGCGATGGAATATTTTAATGAAATCGCCGAAAAAACCCAGCAATGGGAAAATAGTAGGGCACCCCGGAAAACAATTCTTTTAAGTAGAGAAAACGTTAATAGGGTAGAATGAGGCTATGAATCAGATGCCAAAATTGTTGCTATAACAAAAAGGTTAGAAGCCTTAGAAGTGGGCCAGACTAGTGGTAGAGTGGAGCCTTTTTGGGAAGGACAGAATATTGAAGAGCAGGCCAATGCTCTTTATAATAACACTAGATTTGATAACCGTCAAAAGATTGACCCATATTCAGAAACCTATAATCCTGGT
>NW_020650133.1:0-1011 GCF_003573695.1 Papaver somniferum
AGTAGTTCAACGAAAACCATCTTAGCATTGAAAAGAAAGAGGATAAAACAAATCACTGACATAATATTAGCACTCTTGGGATGCATCTACTACCTGATGTATTAGCACCAAGCATTCTACCGTTATCTTGAAACCCTGCCAAAATCAAACCAATCGAAAAGGAAATCAAAAGTATCAGTTGCATAAGTTGATGATTACAGAAGCAATAGCTTCACCACCGACAAGATCGGTCATCCACCACCACCGAAGCTACCATCAACAACACCAACAACCACCCACAAGCTAGAAGCTGCAGAACCACCAGCATCAACATCAAGCCAAGTAAAAGAAAAAAAACCACTTTCAGCCACAAAACCGAAATCAAAGGAAAACTCATGTTAAAAATATTACTAATTTGTGATTTAATCAAGAAATATCTAGAATAGTCTTCACAGTCAGTGGCTTGGTCAGATAACACGTTGGTCAAATGACTAGTCTAGAGAGCCCATTAGAACTTGGTCTCTAGATATTTCTGGAGAGCCCATTAGAGATTGGTCACTAGAATTTCATTTCAGTCACGTGTAAATCTAGAGAATTCCTGCTCCAGAATTTTCTTAGCCAAGTCGGTCATATAGTCCCTAGAATAATCATTTCTAGAGCCTTCTTATAGTCGGTCATTCATCCTATAAATAGGCAGGCGATGGTCTTGTTTTTAATCATCCAAAACCAAAAAGTGAGTGAAGTAAGAAATCTAGAGTGAGAGTTAAGAGTGAGTGATACCAAGAGCCAAAGTGCTTTTGTAAATTAGGTGAGCCAAATTGCTACACTAAAACTTCTTGTAATATTTCATTTCCAAATTAATATAAGCCTCACTTTTCAAATAACCAACCTTTCTTTCCCTAATTTCATTTTCATAAACCCATCACATTTCCGCATTGCGCCAACAAATTTGGTATCAGAGCAAACCTAATCCAGTAATCATAAAACTCTACCCGTGGAAATTAACCAAAATATTCAAGGTTTCAATTATGC
>NW_020650134.1:0-511 GCF_003573695.1 Papaver somniferum
TGGGATTCGCCAGTCTGGATAAATTTCATGTAAGTATATTGAGCGGCTCAATGAATATGCCAGTGGAGAGGATATCACACGTGGCTCTGTTTCCTTGCAGAGTGATGTCACATCAGATGCAAGGTTTAGGATTTTAATCCTAATCTAAAAACCACCATCAACATTAAGTCCCCTGCTTAGCTCGGAACAGTGGCATTGTTGCGGGGTAAGCATGAGATGGTGACATGTGAGGATAAAATCAAAACAACAAGTCATGAAGAGATTGTCAGGGAGATTTGGCTAACCTTTGTCAGGAGGTACGAAGAATCTGCGATCCTTGCATCAGTGGTTTCGCATAAATTTGGTTTGGACGTGGGGTGCTGGCATCAGCATTGCAACTTTGGCTGCTAATTAGAAGAGGTGGTACTGCGACTTGGTCCTCGGAGCGGCGAATGTTGCTAGCCGGCTAAGTTACGGAATGCATGGAGATGGCATGTCTTGAAAGTCCAACATGGTGCTTCCTTGACTGGTG
>NW_020650135.1:0-374 GCF_003573695.1 Papaver somniferum
TTTCTGTTAAAGATGAGTTTATCTTGTTTACAATTTAGTCTCAGAAATCAACTTCCGACTTATATCAAAGAGTGTAGACTTTTTTGAGTTAACAGTATAAAAAAATCAACATTTTTATGAACTCTTTATTTTTGTATTGTCTTTGTCTTTCAATTTGATTCAAATAGATGAATTTTGTTTCAATTTGGATTAGTTATGGCTGGTCTTTCATCCTTCTTATAATGTGAAATTTGGCTTCCTTCATATTTTCTTGAGTGAACGTACACAGAAATGCAATTTTTACTAGACGTACTGCCTTAGAACATATTTATTGTGATTACAATACATTTTTCAAACTTTTTCTGTTAAAGATGAGTTTAACTAGTTTACAATTT
>NW_020650136.1:0-794 GCF_003573695.1 Papaver somniferum
GGGTATTGCTCTACCTCATTTATTTTTTGCTGATGATATTATGATTTTTTGCAAGGGAAATATGAAGAGTGTGAAGAATTTGGTGAAACTTTTGGAGAATTACCAGCAAGCATCAGGCCAGAGGGTTTGTAGGGAGAAGAGCAAGATTTACTTTGGTGGTGGGACTTTGAGTAGGCGTCATACCATTGCTACATTCTTAGGTATGGCAATTTCTAACTTATGGCAATTTCTAACTTTCCTGATAGGTATTTGGGAGTTAAGGTGATGCCGGGAGTGGTAAAGTATAGTCACATCAGCAACGTTGTTGATAATTTGAGGGATCAACTTTCGGTTCTGAAAGGTAAGATGTTGTCTTTTCAAGATAGAGTTGTGCTTGTTAAGAATGTTCTTTCGAGCTATTCCATTCATAACATGGCTGTGTACAAATGGCCCGTAAAATTCACTCTTCAATGTGAGCGTGTGATTCGTAATTTTCTGTGGTCGGGTGATTCTAATATTTCTAGAGCTTTTGTAGTAGGTTTTGATAAGATTTGTAGTCCTTTAAAGGAAGGTGGTCTTGGGATCACTAGCCTAAGGACTATGAATAAAGCTTTGCTGATGAAGTTATGGTGGTCTATAAAATCTTCTTGTAAGAGGTGGGCTCGGTTTTTGGAAGCCAAATTCACTTGTAGGGATGGTCGTATTAAGATGGCGGGGGTGAAATCTTCTATTCTTCCTGGTCTTCGTTGGGTTCATAAGGAGATGGTGAATAACACGAAGTGTTTTATTGGTGATGGTAGGGATACTTCTTTATT
>NW_020650137.1:0-533 GCF_003573695.1 Papaver somniferum
TATCTCATTTACTTTAGAGTGTTACCGTTCATGAAGTAATTTTGAGTATATCTCAAGTTCTTTAGAGTATTTCAATCTCATGAAAATGATATACTTTTCATTCCATAAGTGCATACAATGAATTTAATTATTCGCAAAAAAATTTCTTTATTTTAGCTAAGGAAATATATGTCAAAGTATCATGTAGACAACAGTTTAGGATCAAAATGTAGAATCTAACCATACGAATTAGATTGAATAAAGGTAAGAAAAAAATTGGTAAGTGTATTGACTAGGGCATGACCTTCTCCGAGAATATAGTGTGTTCGATTTCCTTTAAACTCCCTATATCTCTTGTAGTTGACTACTAATATATGATACTTGCATTACAACGCTTGTATCATTCTCAGTAAAATGCTTATACCAAGATTTGAAAATCTCTTTGGTATGAGTCAGAATTACATCTTTGTCCCATTATAGGTAGATACATTTACTTTGTATCATTACTACTGGAGCCATAATTACATCTCTGACTCATCGAAACTTTTGTGAGT
>NW_020650138.1:0-2082 GCF_003573695.1 Papaver somniferum
TTCGTTTTTCAAAAACTCAAGATTCCTTGTTGCAATTCCGAGTTGTTCACGTACGACTTCAAAATCTTGAAGAAGATTTCCTACCAGTTGTGATGAAATTTGAACTGGTAGTTTGTTTTCATGATCAATGGCATGAAGGCATGTCATGAAAACAGGATTCTCATGAAACTCGATAGTCTTCCCTTTCTTGACTTCATCATCTTCGTTTCCTCCATTCATTGTGCACACCAATTGGTAAAACCATTTGACCTTTCAGAACAGTATATCACGGGATGACACCCATGTATATAAATACGTTCCGTGAAAAACCCTAGGAAACTTGTACAAGTTCGTGTGGGCCAGGAGTTCATGCACTGGTGGTCACCGCCTTAAGATGTGACCAAAAGAAGAATGGAGTTCGAAGGTCATGACAAATAGTTGAGAACCAACTATTTAGAGGAAGTACATGAAAACAAAAAAATCTCAAGGACAAAAGATCATGATTACCTACAAGAGAGACACTGGTGCGAAGCTCAACAGAATTTAAAGATCAATAAAAAAGAACTAGAAGAGAAAAAATACAACCTCGACAACACTTCTCAAGACACACTTCTTGAGAACAATGAGCATCCTTCTTAAATTAAAAGAGGGATGCTGTATTGGGCAGTCATGGTGTATTAGGATGAGGATTTTGCTCATCAATTTTGACTTCTTCTTTTTCTCCTTCAGAAGAATTTAGAGACAAATCACATGTCATAGTTGAAGGAGTTTTATTAACAGAGGAACTAGGAGTACCTGAGTCAATCGCTTTCCATGATTTTTTGATGCCCCGTTTGAGTTTGTTTATGCTTACCTTTAGTTATGAGACTCGATTATTGATATGTAAGCAATCTGGAGCTGAATTCTTGGAATTGCGGCCTTCTCCAGGAAGAGACAAGAAACATGACTTCTCCTATGTCTTTTCCTCTTTTCAGAGTTATTTAAGAAGTCAGTTACTCTTCGACCATTCTTCCCTCTACCATTTTTCGTTTCAAAAGCACAATTAAGAAAAGACTTATCATAGTAGTTTTCTTGATTATCTAAAGTGCCTTTTACTCCAATAATGTGAGAGAGCGTTTTGGTAACTTCTTTAGACATCCATGCAAGCATGTTGTGAAGTTTTTCATTCCTTAAACAAAACCGACATCTTCGCTTAGAATGTCCTTTCTTTCCGCAGAAATAGCAGTTAAAGGATTTATTCTTAACCGTTCTCGTGTGAGTAGATTTGGAAGAAGTAGACTCCTTGTTTTTAGGTGAATTACCAGCTACGAAATTTTTTTCACATGAAGAATTATCAATAGCCTTAACAAAGTTGATCTTACCAGTTTTTGGAGTGTTTATTCCTTTATAGCCCAGACCACGTGTATCACGATGTTCTTTACATAGAAGACAATTTTGTAGAGCTAGAATTGAATCTTCTCAGACTCTCTTCAAGTGATTTCACTTTATCAAGAGCAGCTGCAAGGTCAGTCTCCAAGGATTTTTTTTTGGCAAGAAGACTAAGTTCTTTTTCATCAAAACGTTTTTGTTGATAGTCATATCTTGCTTCAGATTCTGCAAGTTTCTCTTCCAACAAGAAGTATTTTTGATAAATATTATCATATTCAAGTGACTTCATACGTAGGTTTTCCTCAGAATCCTTGAGGATCGATTCGTTAGAAAGATTCGAAAAATAAACACCTGCGTAACATCTTCTCAACTTCTTGTTTTCTCGACAGAGAGGAGTCAGAAGAGGTGACACATGAGAAGTTGTAATCTTCTTCATATTCCACGAATCCATAAACTTAACATACTCTGAGACTTACTCATCAACATCTTTATCAATATCTGAATGACCTTCATCAGAAAGTTCATCCAACTGTTCTTCTAAGAGAGTTTCTCAATCAACAATTTTTACATCAAGAGAATGTTTAGATATTGACTTAAATGTGACCGTTCTCTCAGGTGAATCCAAGCTTTTAGGAACATCTGGTAATTTCTGAACTGGTACGTTATTAGAGATAGTTTCGTCCATAATCAGATCGCTACAAACACAGACTTGTGAGGTCTTGAACGTGTTTGCCT
>NW_020650139.1:0-908 GCF_003573695.1 Papaver somniferum
CTCCATATATAGTATCCTGGATGTCCTCTAGCGCCAATGATGTTTCCTGCAAAATCTGTCATAATTAGTGCAATATAGTATAATGAGTTCTCAGGGTCTTGTAGAGTGCATATTTTGATATTATTCTGAAACTCTTCTGCTGAATTCAGAGTATAGGGAGCAATAGAGTGTTGTAGAGTGGTATCAGTTTCCTCGGGTAAAAGTGGGAAGCTGTTCATAATATGCTCCTGCATATAGTGTATTCTATTGTGATTGCACAAATGCTGCTTAATACGGATAGATGTTATTTCCAACAAATAAGGTCACATCTCGCTTTCCATATATGCCAACAAATAGTGGCATAAATGTTGAAGTTAGAGCTAGTGATTCCAGGTTGAAATTAGGAATTCAACCAGTCAATGAAGATGGTATTGTTGTCGAAAAGGGTATTAATTGGACCAAGAATCTCCTGCCAAACCAGTGTACGTAGCAGCATGGCAATTTAAGAATATGCGAGACATGGTTTATGCTTCACCACTATTACAAACAGTGCATGTAGGGTTTATGTAATGGAGAATGCTAGCTGTTTTGCCATTAGTGGGAAAGATTCCATGTGCACATTTCCAGATAAATATTCTGATGACTGGGACCACTTCCATATTTCAGGTAGCTTCCCAATTCCCTGTTGCAGTATCATTTCTGTAAATGTTTTCAACCTTTTCCTTGTACAACTCCTTGACAGAAAAAGTTCCTTTGTCATTGAGGTTCCATATTATCCCGTCTTCTTCATTTGGATGCGTCTGCAGGTTGATAATCACTGCATCCTTGTCATTGCTGAAGTAATTGAGTACTTGAGTTTCATCCCAGGTTCCATATGGAAGATGTAAGGACTCTAGAGTTTTAATATTTTGTGGGCAGTTCTGCGGTTT
>NW_020650140.1:0-927 GCF_003573695.1 Papaver somniferum
CTCCATATATAGTATCCTGGATGTCCTCTAGCGCCAATGATGTTTCCTGCAAAATCTGTCATAATTAGTGCAATATAGTATAATGAGTTCTCAGGGTCTTGTAGAGTGCATATTTTGATATTATTCTGAAACTCTTCTGCTGAATTCAGAGTATAGGGAGCAATAGAGTGTTGTAGAGTGGTATCAGTTTCCTCGGGTAAAAGTGGGAAGCTGTTCATAATATGCTCCTGCATATAGTGTATTCTATTGTGATTGCACAAATGCTGCTTAATACGGATAGATGTTATTTCCGCATTAGGCTGAATTTGTTGGAAGATAAGGTCACATCTCGCTTTCCAGATATGCCAACAAATAGTGGCATAAATGTTGAAGATAGAGCTAGTGATTCCAGGTTGAAATCAGGAATTCAACCAGTCAATGAAGATGGTATTGTTGTCGAAAATGGTATTAATTGGACCAAGAATCTCCTGCCAAACCAATGTACGTAGCAGCATGGCAATTTAAGAATATGCGAGACATGGTTTCTGCTTCACCACTATTACAAACAGTGCATGTAGGGTTTATGCAATGGAGAATGCTAGCTGTTTTGGCATTAGTGGGAAAGATTCCATGTGCACATTTCCAGATAAATATTCTGATGACTGGGACCACTTCCATATTTCAGGTAGCTTCCCAATTCCCTATTGCAGTATCATTTCTGTAAATGTTTTCAATCTTTTCCTTGTACAACTCCTTGACAGAAAAAGTTCCTTTGTCATTGAGGTTCCATATTATCCCGTCTTCTTCATTTGGATGCGTCTGCAGGTTGATAATCACTGCATCCTTGTCATTGCTGAAGTAATTGAGTACTTGAGTTTCATCCCAGGTTCCATATGGAAGATGTAAGGACTCTAGAGTTTTAATATTTTGTGGGCAGTTCTGCGGTTT
>NW_020650141.1:0-1554 GCF_003573695.1 Papaver somniferum
GATTTTAAAACCAAATTTCAAAAACCCATTTAAAACCAAATTGTGGGCCTTGTTTTCTCTTTATTTGTGGGCTTGTTATGTATGTTATTTCATGATTAATGCTTTTATTGAGATATGATTGTAACCTTTAGAGACCAATCAAATCGACTAATTAGAGTCAATCCAATAGACACAATTGACATACCCACAACTTCTGAGGAAAACACACCGGACCAACCTGAGACAATGGGAGAACCCCGTACTCTCAAGGATTACATATACCCAACTAGGGCAAGCCAACCCTCCTGTATTGTTTTACCAGAAGCTACTGGCCATTATGAGTTAAAATCTAGCACAATACAAGTGTTTCCTGTCTTTAGAGGGGTTGACAATGAAAACCCTTACCACCATGTGAGAGAATTCGAGGAGATTTGTGGAACTCTACGTTTCACTCAAATGTCCGACGAAACCTTAAAGTTAGGATATTTCCTTTCTCTCTGAAAGAAAAAGCCAAGGCCTAGCTGTATGCTTTACAGCCGCAATCCATCATGACATGGGACGACCTCACAAATGAGTTTTTCAAAAAATTCTTCCCAAATCACAAGACTGCGACAATTCGTCAAAGTCTAAATAGCTTTGTGCAATTAGAGGGTGAAACCTTAGATAGATACCTGGAGAGATTCAATGAATTATTGCTCAAATGTCCCCATCACGGTTTTGAAAAATGGAGACTTGTGCAAATTTTGTATGAGGGTCTAGATGTGTCTACCCGAACAACTGTAGAGTCAATGTGTAATGGTCTATTTGTAAAAAAAACTGTTGATGCGTCCTGGGACTTCTTGATTGAAGAAGCTGAAAAGACTCAACAGTGGGAATCCATTCGTGAACCCAGGAAAACTACACCTGTAGTTAAGGTTCATAGGATTGAGTCATATTTTGAGGGAAATGCAAAAATTGCATCATTAGTTAGGAGAATAGAAGAGTTAAAGATACAAAAAAATATAAAACCTTCTAACACTACTCTCCGTGAACAAGTCGAAATGTCTGTATGTGCTGCTTGTCATGATCCCAACCGTCAACTCAATAACTGCCCAGATTTGCTTGCACTCCAGGAATCTAGGCTTGAACAAGCACACGCTATGTTTCAAAAACAAGTGCATAACCCCTATTCACAGACCTACAATCCAGGATGGAGAAACCACCCAAATCTTTCATGGTCCAAAGGCCCTGTTCAAGGAGGACCATCTCAACCCACCCAAAGCTATCAAAACAATCAAGGGTATCAATACCCTAGGAACCCTCAGCAACAGTCGTATCCTCAACACACTGCTGAAAAGAAATTATCCAACATTGAGGAAATTGTCCAAAATCTTGTGCAAAATCAAAAATTGTCTGAACAAAAATTTACAAATCTAGAACTCAAGATAGGTCAAATGTGTGATGCAATGAATGAGAGAAAAAAAGGTAAACTCCCTAGCTAACCCTAATAAAATCCAAAGAGTATATTTCAGGCAGGCACATCATCTTGCCATGAAACCTCACCCGATCAAGTCTATTCCATCACCGCTCTCCGAA
>NW_020650142.1:0-288 GCF_003573695.1 Papaver somniferum
AGAGTTAGACCTGAGGTTCTCGTTCGGATGAACTGAAGACATAATATATCAGAATTGAACATCACAACTTCAAACATTATTAGAGTTAGACCTGAGTTTCTCGTTCGGATAAATTGAAGACGAAATATATCAGAATTGAATATCACAGGTTCAACAATTAATTGAGTTGGACCTGAGTTTCTCGTTCGGATGAACTGAAGACAAAATATATCAAAGTTGAACATCACAGCTTCAAAGATTACTGGAGTTAGACTTGAGTTTTTCTTTCGGATGAACTGAAGACAAAAT
>NW_020650143.1:0-473 GCF_003573695.1 Papaver somniferum
CCTAGAGTTATCAATCACCTCACAACAATCTTAATCGTATGGTAGCGAAACAAGATGTTGCGTAATCACAAACAATGAGACGAAGATGTTTGTGATTACTTTTTATATCTTGCCTATCGGAGATATCAATTTCAAGACAACCAATCTGATTGTACTTATACGATAGAAAATGGAAGATCAGATCACACAACTACGATAAAAGTAATGTCGGTCTGGCTTCACAATCCCAATGAATTCTTTAAGTCGTTAACCTGTTTTTAGAAGAGAAAACCAAAGGTTAAAGGAGAATCGACTCTAGTATGCAAACCAGTATCACACTTAAGGTGTGGGGATTAGTTTTGCACAATACTAGATGTCTCCTTTATATAGTCTTTCAAATCAGGGTTTGCAATCAATGTTAGCTTAGTAACAAAGCATTCAATATTCACGGTTAGATGAAAACCTGATTTAGATTCAAGATAATATTTCTCAAC
>NW_020650144.1:0-468 GCF_003573695.1 Papaver somniferum
AACACAAAAAGAAAGAGTTCATAAAAATGTTGAATTTAATATATGTTAACTCAAAAAAGTTTACACATTTCGTTATAAGTCAGAAATTTATTTCTGAGATTAAATTGTAAACTAGATAAGTCATCTTTAATAAAAAAAGTTTTAAAATATATTGTAATTACAATTAATATGTTCTAAGGCAATACGTCTAGTTAAAAATTGCATTTCTATGTACATTGATTCAAGAAAATATGAAGGAAGTCAAATTTCACAATAGAAGAAGGATGAAAGACCATGCAGAACTAATCCAAATCCTAACAAATTTCATCTATCTTGAATCAAATAGAAAGACAAAGCCAACACAAAAAGAAAGAGTTCATAAAAATGTTGAATTTTATATACGTTAACTCAAAAAAGTCTACACATTTCGTTATAAGTCGAAAATTGATTTCTGAGATTAAATTGTAAACTAGATAAACTCATCTTTAA
>NW_020650145.1:0-272 GCF_003573695.1 Papaver somniferum
AAAAAGAAAGAGTTCATAAAAATGTTGAATTTTATATACGTTAACTCAAAAAAGTCTACACACTTCGTTATAAGTCGGAAATTGATTGCTTAGACTAAATTGTAAACTAGATAAACTCATCTTTAACAAAAAAAAGTTTTAAAAATGTATTGTAATCACAATTAATATGTTCTAAGGAAATACCTCTAGTAAAAATTGCATTTCTATGTACGTTGATTAAAGAAAATACGAAAGAAGTTAAATTTCACAATAGAAGAAAGATGGAAAGACCA
>NW_020650146.1:0-615 GCF_003573695.1 Papaver somniferum
AACTAATCCAAATCCTAATAAATTTCATCTATCTTGAATCAAATAGAAAGACAAAGCCAACACAAAAAGAAAGAGTTCATAAAAATGTTGAATTTTATATACGTTAACTCAAAAAAGTCTACACGTTTCGTTATAAGTCGAAAATTGATTTCTGAGAATAAATTGTAAACTAAATAAACTCATCTTTAACAGAAAAAGTTTGGAAAATGTATTGTAATTACAAAGAATATGTTCTTAGGCAATACGTCTAGTAAAAGTTGCATTTCTATGTACGTTGATTCAAGAAAATATGAACGAAGTCAAATTTCACAATAGAAGAAGGATGAAAGACCATGCAGAACTAATCCAAATCCTAAAAAATTTCATGTATCTTGAATCAAATAGAAACACAAAGCCAACACAAAAAGAAAGAGTTCATAAAAATGTTGAATTTTATATACGTTAACTCAAAAAAGTCTACACATTTCGTTATAAGTCGAAAATTGATTTCTGAGACTAAATTGTAAACTAGATTAAACTCATCTTTAACAGAAAAAGTTTGAAAAATGTATTGTAATTACAATTAATATGTTCTAAGGCAATACGTCTAGTAAAAATTGCATTTCTATGTACGTT
>NW_020650147.1:0-689 GCF_003573695.1 Papaver somniferum
TATTTTTATGTACGTTGATTCAAGAAAATACGAAGGAAGTCAAATTTCACAATAGAAGAAGAATGAAAGACCAGCCATAACTAACCAAATTCTAACAAATTTCATCTATTTGAATCAAATAGAAAGAAAAAACCAATACAAAAATAAAGAGTTCATAAAAATGTTGATTTTTTATACGTTAACTCAAAAAAGTCTACACACTTCGTTATAAGCCGGAAATTGATTTCTGAGACTAAATTTTATACTAGATAAACTGACCTAACACATAAAAAGTATGAAAAATGTATTGTAATCACAAATAATATGTTCTAAGGAAATACCTCTAGTAAAAATTGCATTTCTATGTACGTTTATTCAAGAAAATACGAAATTAGGAAAATTTCACAATAGAAGAAGGATGAAAGACCAAGAAGAACTAATCCGAATCCTATCAAATTTCATCTATCTTGAATCAAATAGAAAACAAAACCATCACAGAAAAAGAAAGAGTCCATAAAAATGTTGAATTTTATATACGTTAACTCAAAAAAGACTACACACTTCATTATAAGTCCGACATTTTATTTGAGACTAAAGTGTAAACTAGATAAACTCATCTTTAAGAGAAAAAACTTGAAAAATGTATTGTAATCACAAATAATATGTTCTAAGGCATTACATCTAGTAAAAATTGCATTTCTATGTACGTT
>NW_020650148.1:0-784 GCF_003573695.1 Papaver somniferum
ATTTCATCTATCTTGAATCAAATAGAAAGACAAAGCCAACACAAAAAGAAAGAGTTCATAAAAATGTTGCATTTTATATACGTTAACTCAAAAAAGTCTACACATTTCGTTATAAGTCGGAAATTGATTTCTGAGACTAAATTGTAAATTAGATAACTCATCTTTAACAGAAAATTTGAAAAATGTATTGTACACAAATAATATGTTCTAAGGCATTACACCTAGTAAAAACTGCATTTTTATGTACGTTGATTCAAGAAAATATGAAGGACGGCAAATTTTACAATAGAAGAAGGATGAAAGACCATGCAGAACTAATCCAAATCCTAACAAATTTCATTTATTTGAATCAAATAGAAAGATAAAGCCAACACAAAAAGAAAGAGTTCATAAAAATGTTGAATTTTATATACGTTAACTCAAAAAAGTCTACACATTTAGTTATAGGTCGGAAATTGATTTCTGAGACTAAATCGTAAACTAGATAAACTCTTCTTTAAATGAAAAAGTTTGAAAAAAGTATTGTAATTACAATTAATATGTTCTAAGGCAATACGTCTTGTAAAAATTGCATTTCTATGTACGTTGATTCAAGAAAATATGAAGCAAGTCAAATTTCACAATAGAAGAAGGATGAAAGACCATGCAGAACTAATCCAAATCCTAATAAATTTCATCTATCTTGAATCAAATAGAAAGACAAAGCTAACACAAAAAGAAAGAGTTCATAAAAATGTTGAATTTTATATACGTTAACTCAAAAAAGTCTACACATTTCGTTATA
>NW_020650149.1:0-898 GCF_003573695.1 Papaver somniferum
CAAATTTCACAATAGAAGAATGATGAAAGACCATGCAGAACTAATCCAAATACTAACAAATTTCATCTACCTTGAATCAAATAGAAAAACAATGCCAACACGAAAAGAAAGAGTTCATAAAAATGTTGAATTTTATATACGTTAACTCAAAAAAGTCTACACATTTCGTAATAAGTCGGAAGTTGATTTCTGAGACTAAATTGTAAACTAGAAAAACTCATCTTTAACAGAAAAAGTTTGAGAAATGTATTGTAATCACAATTAATATGTTCTAAGGCAATACGTCTAGTAAAAATTGCATTTCTATGTACGTTGATTCAACAAAATATAAAGGAAGTAAAATTTCACTTTAGAAGAAGGATGAAAGACCATGCAGAATTAATCAAAATCCGAACAAATTTCATCTATCTTGAATCAAATAGAAAGACAAAGCCAACACAAAAAGAAAGAGTTCATAAAAATGTTGAATTTAATAAACGTTAACTCAAAAAAGTCTACACATTTTGTTATAAGTCGAAAATTGATTTCTGAGACTAAATTGTAAACTAGATAAACTCATCTTTAACAGAAAAAGTTTGTAAAGTGTATTGTAATTACAATTAATATGTTCTAAGGCAATACGTCTAGTAAAATTTGCATTTCTATGTACGTTGATTCAAGAAAATATGAAGGAAGTCAAATTTCACAATAGAAGAAGGATGAAAGACCATGCAGAACTAATCCAAATCCTAACAAATTTCATCTATCTTGAATCAAATAGAAAGACAAAGCCAACACAAAAAGAAAGAGTAAATAAAAATGTTGAATTTAATATATGTTTACTCAAAAAAGTTTACACATTTCGTTATAAGTCAGAAATTTATTTCTGAGATTAAATTGTAAACTAGATAAAGTCATC
>NW_020650150.1:0-364 GCF_003573695.1 Papaver somniferum
AGAACTAATCCAAATCCTAACAAATTTCATCTATCTTGAATCAAATAGAAAGACAAAGCCAACACAAAAAGAAAGAGTTCATAAAAATGTTGCATTTTATATACGTTAACTCAAAAAAGTCTACACATTTCGTTATAAGTCGGAAATTGATTTCTGAGACTAAATTGTAAATTAGATAACTCATCTTTAACAGAAAATTTTGAAAAATGTATTGTACACAAATAATATGTTCTAAGGCATTACACCTAGTAAAAACTGCTCTTTTATGTACGTTGATTCAAGAAAATATGAAGGACGGCAAATTTCACAATAGAAGAAGGATGAAAGACCATGCAGAACTAATCCAAATCCTAACAAATTTCAT
>NW_020650151.1:0-368 GCF_003573695.1 Papaver somniferum
TTCTCAACAGTTCGAGAACGAAAAAGAAAAACCCAAGAGTTCGCAAACTCGTAATCTCCAAAAACTTATTTCCCAATCGTTTTGAGTGTTCTTGTTACTATTGGATTCACAACAAAAAACTACTCAACGGGTTTGTCTCTGTCTCGCTTTTCCCTTCAGTTCCGGAGCTTCACCATTAACGGAAGTTCGAGTACCCAGTAAGTTCTTCATCTTCTCTTTAAGTTTTCTTCAATTTTCAATGGCATCTAGGAAGAGACCAAGTCGTGGTGAGAGTTCAGGTGCTCAAAATAGTGAAGATACCTTTTTTGATCCAAGCATGCAAACTAGGTTCGTTGATAATGAGGCTCAAAGTTATTATGTGGAATATA
>NW_020650152.1:0-808 GCF_003573695.1 Papaver somniferum
AACTCAAGTTATGAATTTTGTTATAATCACAGAGGTGTTGCTGAATACTAAGAGAAGTTCTCTTAGAGATAGGTTTTATGTTTTGGAAAACTAGATCACATCTAGCTTTCCAAATAAACCAGCAAGTAATTGCAAATATGTTAACTTTGTCACTGTTACCAGTAGGATATAACCAAGAGTTGAACCAATCCATGAAGTTTGTTGTATTATCAAACCGCCTATGGTTCAATCCAATCATATTGTGCCAGACTTCAGTAGCTGCTGGGCAATTAAGGAACATATGTGTCATGGTTTCCTCCCCACTGTTGCAAATTTTGCATAAAGGATCAATATAATGAAGTATGCTTGTTGTTTTTGCATTAGTGGGGAGAATTTCATGGGCAAATTTCCAGATAAAGATTTTTATGACAGGAGCTACTTCCAACTTCCAAATGGCTCCCCAATCCCTAGTGATTGTATCATTTCTGTATAGATTCTCTATCTTTGCCTTGTACAAGGCTTTTACAGAGAACTTTCCTCTGTTGTTAAGCTTCTATTGCATGTTGTCATCTTCTGTTGAGTGTATTTCCAGAGATGTAATGATTTGAGCAATATTGGGACTGAAAATCTGTTGAATAAGTTGTGTATTTCATTCCCCTTGTGCAGTCATGAGGTGAGATAAGTACTGAATATCTTGGGGGCAGTTAGCAGGTTTGATGAGTTTGTCAGGTTGATTAGGGATCCAAAAGTATTCCCAAACTTTGATTTTGTTGCCTTTGCCAATTCTCCAGGAGCAGTGTTGTTGTATATTTGAATGCCTTCAAGCACC
>NW_020650153.1:0-808 GCF_003573695.1 Papaver somniferum
AACTCAAGTTATGAATTTTGTTATAATCACAGAGGTGTTGCTGAATACTAAGAGAAGTTCTCTTAGAGATAGGTTTTATGTTTTGGAAAACTAGATCACATCTAGCTTTCCAAATAAACCAGCAAGTAATTGCAAATATGTTAACTTTGTCACTGTTACCAGTAGGATATAACCAAGAGTTGAACCAATCCATGAAGTTTGTTGTATTATCAAACCGCCTATGGTTCAATCCAATCATATTGTGCCAGACTTCAGTAGCTGCTGGGCAATTAAGGAACATATGTGTCATGGTTTCCTCCCCATTGTTGCAAATTTTGCATAAAGGATCAATATAATGAAGTATGCTTGTTGTTTTTGCATTAGTGGGGAGAATTTCATGGGCACATTTCCAGATAAAGATTTTTATGACAGGAGCTACTTCCAACTTCCAAATGGCTCCCCAATCCCTAGTGATTGTATCATTTCTGTATAGATTCTCTATCTTTGCCTTGTACAAGGCTTTTACAGAGAACTTTCCTCTGTTGTTAAGCTTCTATTGCATGTTGTCATCTTCTGTTGAGTGTATTTCCAGAGATGTAATGATTTGAGCAATATTGGGACTGAAAATCTGTTGAATAAGTTGTGTATTTCATTCCCCTTGTGCAGTCATGAGGTGAGATAAGTACTGAATATCTTGGGGGCAGTTAGCAGGTTTGATGAGTTTGTCAGGTTGATTAGGGATCCAAAAGTATTCCCAAACTTTGATTTTGTTGCCTTTGCCAATTCTCCAGGAGCAGTGTTGTTGTATATTTGAATGCCTTCAAGCACC
>NW_020650154.1:0-286 GCF_003573695.1 Papaver somniferum
CCTTTACACCCTAAGAGTTGCTTCAGCCGAAGTGAAGACTTTTGATACCTATCTGCCTCTAACAGATAAGCCTATTGATTTTCCTCTAAATCGAATAGATCAGGGATTGGAAATTTGTTTGCAATTAAAAAATATAGAAAGCCTCACAAATCCGGAACACTTATACACTCAGTTATATTTGAATCCTGGATTCTTTACCACCTCTATCTTGATGAATCACAAAAACTGAGACAAAGAGAACTTTGTGATTACTATCTAACTTTCCTGAAAGAGATTACAATAACCT
>NW_020650155.1:0-835 GCF_003573695.1 Papaver somniferum
TAGGGTTTTAGAGTTGGGCGTATACGAACCTGTCAATAGGTTTCGAACCCTACATTCCTTTTTCCTCTTGACATCCTATATAAGACTGCTTGTTGAGTTAAGTGATTCAATCACACAAATCCAGTTGTTTATAACTTTTCTCAAAGCACTATGTCATCAGATGGAAAGGATGTCAACATGATTGTTAAGTCTTCAATCAAGGAAAAAGAAAAATCTCCTGTCTCTAAGTCCCTGAAAAGAAAAAGAAGGAATACTAGAAAACCCATGGTTGTTCCTTCTAACTCTCAGAAGTTTTCGATGTTCTTGATGAGTTAAAGAAAATAAGAAGGGAGATTTATGAAATAAAGACGTTCATGTCTAAATCTTTGGAAATTCAGAGGACCCTAATTCGACCTTTTCAGCCAAGACAATTCGTGGGTATTGACACTTATCTCCATGAATCTTATGTCCCGATGGTTGTCGATAACAAGGAGTTCAGGAATGATAAAGAATTTCTCAAAGTATTTGTTGCCTAGTATATCTTCTTTTTGGTTTAGTTGGAAGAATAACTAGTGCTTTGAATAGCAATGATTGTGACTACACATAGCTATTTTTGTTTTCATCTTCTTATGTTATTTTTTAGGTTTATTGGTTTTTAAATTCTAAAAATATTTTGAGGATGATGTTATTGCATTATTGATCGTTATGATTTTGTGATATTGCAATATGATTATGGGATATGTATTTTTTGCGTCCGTGAACTTGAAGGTCCCATATGCTGTCAAAAGTAAAGTCGTTCATGAATTGGTATTCGTATTAATGAAAGGACGAATGGACTTTTGACAATTACAAAAGT
>NW_020650156.1:0-1364 GCF_003573695.1 Papaver somniferum
AGAGTTTAGGTCTATATAACCAATGATGCATATAAGCATTGTGTGGAAACACATATGTGCATAAGTCCTATTCCTTAATTCGAAGTTTGCGAACTCAGTTTGCGAACTCAGTCCGCGAACTGACGGAAGTTCTTGTTCCGAGAATTTCTGCTGGGATTCCAAATTCGTTCGTGTAGTACAAGTCCGCGAACTCAGTCGAGAACTGGCGGAAGTCTTTTTGCCGAGATTTTCTGCTGAGTTTGGAAACTCTGCCGGTTGCCTTAAGTCCGCGAACTTGTTTGTGAACTTGAGTGGGTTATTGAAAAAGCGGGGGTCTAACAACACCACCCAATATTTCGCTTAACAATCTGTATAGACAAACTCCAATATACTTTAAAGACCAATGTCCAAGGATCAATCAATATCAATCAACAACCAAAGGTTGGATTTCCAATTGATGATCTTTAACGCACAACCTGTATTATTTCAATTATACTCCCTCCGTTCCGATCTACTTGACGTTGTAGAGTTTTTCATGGAGATTAAGAAATACCATAGAGAATAAAATCTTTCCAATTCTACCCATATTAATTCTTCTAAAAATTTTAAATGACTAGTTTTTAGTTTCTAGATTTTAGATAAAGTTATCAATTCCCTAGTAATTTACTTGGGATATACTACCAAACTAGAGGAGATTTAAAATTAGAGTATTGGTTACAATAAAAATTAATAATATTGTATGATTCCAAAGCAACGACAAATCAGTGAGAATATGAGAAAAATACTAGAACTATCATCTATTTTGGAACATAAAAAAAAACCCTAAAACATCAAGTAAAATGGAACGGAGGGAGTATAAAAAATATAATGCGGAAAAGAAATAACACAGACACCAGAAGTTTTGTTAACGAGGAAACCGCTAATGCAGAAAAACCCCGGGACCTAGTCCAGATTGAATACACATTGTATTAAGCCGCTACATACATTAGCCTACTCCAAGCTAACTTCAGACTGGACTATAGTTGACCCAAATCAGTCTCCCACCGATCCAATGTACAGTTGTACTCCTACGCCTCTGATCCCAGCAGGATACTGCGCACTTGATTCCCTTAGTTGATCTCACCCACAACTAAGAGTTGCTGCAACCCAAAATCGGAGACTTGATAATAAACAAATCTGTCTCACACAAAAAAGTCTATCAAAGGATAAATATGTCTCCCACAGGAAAACCCTAGGTTTTTTTCCGTCTTAAGATATAAAATCAAGGTGAACAGGAACCAATTGATAATCCGGTCTTATATTCCCGAAGAACATCCTAGATTAATCAATCACCTCTCAACAATCCTTCTTGACTACACAAGAGGTTTGTCGAGGAATCACAAACA
>NW_020650157.1:0-992 GCF_003573695.1 Papaver somniferum
TGATATCCTCTAGATTTAAGTAATAAGCCGATGTCTGAAACTGAATCTCGGGTACTACTATGGGAGTTCTATGCACTATTTGACCTCCGCTTCCAATTGTCGCATCTGCACCAAAACTTAAATATGTGCCTCCTGCGTAAATATTTTCGCTACGTTTCTCCAAGCAGTAGGAAAATTTACCTTGTCCATCAGCACCTAATTGATTTATAAAAGACAATGGTCCTCTTCCCAAACCAAGTATTCCGGCAATAAGATCAGGCTTTCCGTTTCTAAGCCGGCGGTTGTTACCGAGATCAACAAAATTGTGTTGGTGAAAACCACAGCCCATGAGTAGTTGAAGAGTTTCAAAGGCGCCACCACCAGTTATACTAAATGTTTCTTTAGCAATAACACAAGTCGTAACTGCACCGCTTGCATAAGCTTCTCGGTAAACACATTCGCCATTGGTATTGCAACTATCCCCCGCGCATGCAGGATGAGTATGGCAAGGAAGGGGATGATATGTCTGCGAATACTCCCAAGGATAAAGAAGGGCATCTTGATTGAAAGTTTGTGTGGCACCGTGGCATTGAAGCCAAGTAAGATCACTACCCGAATCAATCATCAGATAGTAATTCATATATGGTGGTGATGTAGGAAATGTACCTATACCTACCATTCCAACGTACCACATTGCTGCTTCAGGTACTACTGGCACACGTACAACATCGGGGTTCATCGTCACATTTTTATTGCGTAATAATACTTGTGAACCGATGTAATGTGCTCGACTTCTTGATTGGTCAATCAGCGCTTGAAATCTTTCTCCCGGTGCTAAACGAATATCAGCAGGATCGTAAAAAAGTGATTCGTTGGAGTCTTTATAAATCATCCTCAGCGTAAACCCTTTTGGATTACCTGCAATGGCTAAGTTTAGCATAAGAGAAACATGAGTAATGATTGTTAGAACAAAAATGAAAAAGATGGGTGCTGTTTTACCCATTTTTATCATC
>NW_020650158.1:0-1467 GCF_003573695.1 Papaver somniferum
CCTGGCTATGTTCTTGTCCTATCCTATTACTAGCTTCTATGCTTTGTGAAAGCAATTGACGCATATTTTCAGTATTTTGAATAAACGAGGTGAGAGTTTCCTCTAGACTTAAGATTTTCTTATCAGACTGATTCTGAAACTGAGTTGATCCTGAAGTATTCTTAGTATAGCCAAAACCTGGGGGAACATTAGAATTACTAAACTGACCTTGGTCCTTAGTCCATGAAAGGTTCAGATGGTTTCTCCAACCAGGATTATAGGTTTCTGAATATGGGTCAAACTTCTGACGGTTATCAAACCTAGTGTTATTATAGAGAGCATTGGCTTACTCTTTATTATTCTGGCATTCCCAAAAAGGCTCTATTCTACCACTAGTGTGACCCAATTCTAAAGCTTCTAACCTTTTTGCTATAGCAACAATTTTGTCATCTGATTCATAGCCTCCTTCTACCCTATTAACGTTTCCTCTACCTAGAAGAATTGTTCTCTCGTGTTCCCTACAATATTCCCATTTCTGGGTCTTTTCGGCGATTTCATTCAAAAATTCCATCGCCGCATCAACAGTTTGGTTTTCAAAACCACCAGTTCATAGAGACTCAACCATGGTTCTTGTCGAATAATCTAAACCCTCATAAAGGATTTGAACTAGACTAACCTTTTCTAAACCATGATGAGGACATTGGGATAATAAGTCATTGAACCTTTCCAAATACCTAAATAACAATTCTCCCTCCTGTTGAGAAAATGTGCAGATTTGCGTCCTAATAGACGATGTTTTGTGCCTAGGGAAAAACTTGTTCAAAAAGACAGATGTAAGTTGTTCATATGTTTCTATTAAACCGGAAGACAAACTATATAGCCACGATTTTTCTTTATCTTTCAGGGAAAAAGGAAATAACCTAAGTTTCAAAGCATCATCATCAAGGTCTCTAATCTTTAGGGTACTACAAATTTCCTGAAAATCCCTAACATGAAAGTATGGGTTTTCATTTTCTTTCCCTAAAAAGATTGGGAGCATTTGTAGGGTCCCAAGCCTAAGTTCATAATTTTCTTCAGTTTCGGCTAACCTGATACAAGAAGGACGAGTAGTCCTAGTTGGGTTCAACAAAGCTTTCAAAGTTGCCATTGCTGGCATTATCGGGATATTTGGGATTCTATGCAATCGCAAAACAAGGATGACTCAACCAAATCAAACCTAATTTTCTAGCAAACAAAAAGCATGATGGTTCCACTTAGATTGTTTCTAGAACATCTTCTATTCTTTCGAAAAGGAACTCGTTACAATCTGAGCAAACCCCTCTGGAATCAATCCAAGTCAAAGTAAGTTGAATCGAGGCGAGGGAAGCTCGGTGGAGATTTTATACCCAAGGCCTCACCGGTTACAAGGCGGCGCAGTCACGCATTCAACTCACAGAAACCATCATGAACTTCGAAGTATGCTCAAAAGAGTAACCAATATTTTTCGAA
>NW_020650159.1:0-1334 GCF_003573695.1 Papaver somniferum
ATATTAAAGTAAACCCAGAAAAATGTGTAATTGGCGTATCATCAGGAAAAATTTTAGGATATATTATATCCAAGGAGGGAATACAAGTTGATCCGGAGATGGTACAAGCGATTAGAGATATGCCACCACCTGCGACAGTCAAAGATGTTCAAAAGTTAAATGGATTGATAGCATCATTGGGAAGATTTATTGCAAGATCTTCGGACAAGTGTAAACACTTTTTCAATATACTAAAGAAGGTGACCAAATTTGAATGGACAATGGAGTGCGACAAAGCATTGCAGAGCATAAAATTATTTGGTAAACTTATCTATTATGCAAAAGGCAAAGAAGGGAGAAGAATTGTTATTATACCTAGCATCAACATATCATGCATTGAGTGAAGTACTGTTACGTTCAGATGAAGGTGTAGAAAAAACAATATATTACATAAGCAAAACATATAACTCGGCAGAGAAAAATTACTCAAAAATTGAAAAGTTGATTCTCGCACTGGTATATGCATCATTCAAGCTTCACATTTATTTTCAAGCTCACAAAATTAAAGTATTAAAAAGAGTACCAATTGAAAACGCAATGAAGAATTCGAAGAGGTCAGGAAGAATAGAGAGGTGGAATGCACAATTAGGAAACTATGAGATTGGTTATGAAATTTTATCTTCACCAAAGTCTCAAGTTACCGCAGAGTTTCTTGCAGAATTTCCAATAGAAGAAGATGAATATGTAGAAGAAATGATGGAGGTGGATGAAGAACATGGAAATCCCAATGATTTATTAAATGAGCGAAATCCAAACAGATGAGAGATATTGGTGGATGGATCCTCCAATGGATAAGGAAATGGAATTGGTATTGTATTCATTTCACCAACAAGAGCGATACTGGCTTACTCATTCAGATTGGACTTCGCATCCACAAATAATGAAACTGAATATGAAGCAGTCATCCATGCATTAAGGATAGCAATTGAAATAAAGATTGAGGATGCGCGAATAACTAGTGATTCCCAATTGGTAATTCATCAGATAGAAGGCACATATAGTACCAATGAACCATCTTTGCAAAAATATAGGAAGTTGGTTATGGATTTAGCAATGAAAATTCCAAAAATAAGCTGGAGACATATAGGGAGAAAAGATAATAGACTTGCAGATGCATTGGCGTTCATACCATCAATGTTAGTAGATCTGGTTGCAAGGGATATAAAAATACAAACATTATTGTTACCATCTATAGAAAAGGGTGAAGTGCAAACAAATGTGATGATCATAGAGGATACACTAGAAGAAAATGTGAGCGAAGAGAAGGATTTAAGAACTGAGATACACTGTTATCT
>NW_020650160.1:0-1532 GCF_003573695.1 Papaver somniferum
GATCCTCAAAAGTCTATCCCTATGGGAAATCATTTTGGGAGACTTTCTCACCAGAGCTCCTTAAAGATTGTTCAAAGATTATTCATTAGACCTACGGTCCATCATAATAATAACATTCCATCTAGTATGTCGGAAAATCTAGATGTGAGAAAACAATCTAAGGAAAAAATTAAAAAGAATTTTCAAAGAAAGCATAGTCAACGCTCAAAGGTATGGACTCTCACAAGAATTACTCTTAATCTCTTTGAGGAATACTACCATAAAGGATCAATTGACAAGGATCTGTTTAGGGCGTTTGAAAATGTTTTGAAATTCTTAGAAAAGCTAAATTCTCTGGAAAATTTGAACTTCTCTGATAAAAGTTTTGTGCCTGTCAAATCTTTTGATTATGCACAAACTGTTCCCAACACCAATTCAGGTGGAGTCAATAAGAGTTCATATGTAACTGGCAAAGGAACCATTTATCATAAAAGGTCAATTCCTGGTCATAAGAAAAGGAGCCCAAGTAATTCTAAGTATTATCAGTATACTTCTGGTTCTGGCTACAAATATCAACCGAAAAACTCGCATGAGAAATTCCCTGCAGTTTCCAAACACCTGATTTGAGGTTTAGCTACACCTCATTTGTACATGACTTGAGATGGGGCAAGTAACGGGTTGATTTTGATTTAATTCCTTTTTTAAGCTTTTCAGGTTGTACTTTCCTTAATAATGTATGTACCTTCAAAAAACCTACTTACCTTCCATACAATTCAGCCAAATAATTATAAGTAACTCCCAAGCCAATACACATTGCACCAACCACTTCACAATTCGCATTCCTTGCAACAACACCAGCTCCCGCCACCCCTGGATTACCTCTTGAGGCACCATCCATGCACAAAAGCAATTCATTAGTATTAGGAGGAAACCAAAAACACTCCTTGGGATCAGTAAACTTCACCTTTCTATGCCGAACTCGAAAAAACTCCAGAATTCTCAAGTCTTCCAAAGAATTATGCATATAACTCTTCATAAGAACTAAATATTCTTGCATCAAATTAAAAACACGTTTTTGAAATAAAGACCAACAAGGGTTCTTCTTTTCATACACCTTTTTGTTTCTAGTGAACCATAATTCTGAACGCACAACCAAATTCACTACCAACCACAAATCCTTAACAATACCACTATGATTTTTTGCCTCTTGGTATGAAGAAATAATATCATAATGAGGTTTAATTTTGAAAATACCTTCAATCCACTCCCAAGCTTGACGCGCAAAATTACAGCTCCAAAGAATATGTTGGAGAGACTCCTCCTCAATCTGACACACACTACATTTAGATGCAAGTTGAAATTTGAATCTGCTGCGTACCTTATCAAGAGTTGCACATGCACCACGAATAAACTTCCAGTTCTGAGCCGCCAATGAAGGATGCACTACCCTCTTCCATAAAAGCCCCGCCTCCCTCAAAATAGGATATTTCTTCCTAATCAACTCCCTTGCCGCCTTGACAGAAAATTTACCATGTAAATCAGGCATCCAAATA
>NW_020650161.1:0-549 GCF_003573695.1 Papaver somniferum
AGAGTTTTCAGGGTTTTTTAGAGTTTTCAACGCTTTTTAGAGAACATTCACACTTGATCTTCACTATTTTAGGGATTTATTATTATCATTCTTAGCTTTTAGATCCCAGTGCTACGGAGTATTATTAGATTTAAGCTTTTGAAAGCTTTTTGGAATCTTCCTGAGCTTTTTAGAGTTTCCAGAGCTCTTTTAAGTCTCTTTCGTGATTTTAGGGTTTTTAGGAAACATCCAAAGATAATCTTCATTATTGTAAGTAATTCTGTTAGTATCATTCATTATAAAGAATTAAGTTACTTTCAGTTGGCTTTAACGAATCCCCTGGCTAGTAGATACTAGTGTTACGAAATATAATTAACTTACAGCTTTTTCAGAGCTTTTTAGAGTTTTTCAAATCTCTTTAGATTTTTCAGAGCTCTTTAGATATTTTAGGGATTTTTAGAGTTTTCAGGGTTTTTTAGAGTTTTCAACGCTTTTTAGAGAACATTCAAAGTTGATCTTCACTATTGTAGAGATTTATTATTATCATTCTTTATCGAATCTCCTAGCTTT
>NW_020650162.1:0-609 GCF_003573695.1 Papaver somniferum
TAGATACTAGTGCTACGAAATATAATTAACTTAAAGCTTTTTCAGAGCTTTTTAGAGTTTTTCAGAGCTCTTTAGCTTTTAAAGAGCTCTTTAGATATTTTAGGGCTTTTTAGAGTTTTCAGGGTTTTTTTAGAGTTTTCAAGGCTTTTTAGAGAACACTCAAAGTTGATATTCACTATTTTAGGGATTTGTTATTATCATTCTTTAACGAATCTCCTAGCTTGTAGATCCCAGTGCTACATAGTATTATTAAATTTAAGCTTTTCAAAGCTTATTGGAGTCTTCCTGAGCTTTTTAGAGTTTCTCAGAGCTCTTTCAGGGCTCGTTAGTGTTTTAAGGAAACATCCAAAGATAATCTTCATTATTGTAGGGAATTTTGTTAGTATCATTCATTATAAAGAATTAAGTTACTTTCAGTTGGCTATAACGAATCCCCTGGCTAGTAGATACTAGTGCTACGAAATATAATAACTTAAAGCTTTTTCAGAGCTTTTTAGAGTTTTTCAGCTCTTTAGATTTTTCAGAGCTCTTTAGATATTTTAGGGCTTTTTAGAGTTTTCAGGGTTTTTTAGAGTTTTCAACGCTTTTTAGAGAACATTCAAAGTTGAT
>NW_020650163.1:0-587 GCF_003573695.1 Papaver somniferum
AGATAAAAATAGACGTCAATGCAAATGCAAGTGATTTTACTGAGATGAGACAAAACCAATATTTTATTTGCTTCTTTTGTAACTGATTCTGTCAGTAATATAGATAAAAGAGAACTTCTTGTGATTTCCATCCATTACAAAAACTACCAAAAAGGAAAAAACCTATCGTTCATGATGAAGAAAACCTTTAAGTATATTTTCTTAAAACATCAATCTTTACTACAGAGATAGAAAGAGACGTCAATGCAAAGGCAAGTGCTTTTACTGAGATGAGACAAAACTAATACAATATTCTCTTTGCTTCTTTCGTAACAGATTCTGTCAGTAATATAAATAAAAGAGAACTTATTGTGATTTTCATCCATTATAAAAACTACTAAAAAGGCAAAAACCTATCGTTCATCATGAAGAAAACCTTTAAGTATATTTTCCTAAGACATCAATCTTTATCACAGAGATAGAAAGAGACGTCAATACAAATGCAAGTGCTTTTACTGAGATGAGACAAACCAATACAATATTTTATTGGCTTCTTTTGTAACAGATTCTGTCAGTAATATAGATAAAAGAGAACTTCTTGTGATTTT
>NW_020650164.1:0-476 GCF_003573695.1 Papaver somniferum
GGTAATACACCGATTTGGCCACTATTAGTAGATAAAACAATTTCTTTCACTTCTGAATCCCAAACAATTTGATTCGGGGTTAGTACACAAAGATTTAAGGTCATTTATTCAATTTGCTCTCCACTTCTATGTTCACAGCCTTCGCGGTAGCTTCGTAGATGTTACCTACCAAATAAAAGGCCTGCTCAAAAAGACCATCTAATTCTCCGGAAAGGATCAATTGAAACCCCCTAATGGTTTCTGCTAGACCAACATATTTCCCTGGAGAGCCCTTAAATACTTCTGCTATGAAGAAGGGTTGTGATAAGAAACGCTCAATTTTTCGTGCTCTTGCTACGGTTAAACGATCCTCTTCAGATAATTCGTCCAACCCAAGGACAGCTATAATATCCTGAAGTTCTTTGTAACATTGTGAAGTTTGCTTAACTCTTTGCGCAATTTCATAATGTTCTTCACCAACGATGCGAGGTTGGAGC
>NW_020650165.1:0-1014 GCF_003573695.1 Papaver somniferum
ATTGTAAACTAGATAAAATCATCTTTAACAAAAAAAAGTTTGAAAAATGTATTGTAATTAAAATTAATATGTTCTAAGGCAATACGTCCAGTAAAAATTGCATTTCTATGTACGTTGATTCAAGAAAATATGAAAAAGTTAAATTTCACAATAGAGGAAGGATGAAAGACCATACAGAACTAAACCAAATCCTAACAAATTTCATCTATCTTGAATCAAATAGAAAGACATAGCCAACACAAAAAGAAGAGTTCATAAAAATGTTAGATTTTATATACGTTAACTCAAAAAAGTCTACACACTTCGTTATAAGTCGGAAATTTATTTCTGAGTCTAATCTGTGAACTAGATAAACTCATCTTTAACAGAAAAAGTTTGAAAAATGTATTTTAATTACAATTAATATGTTCTAAGGCAATACGTCCAGTAAATTTTTTATTTCTATGTACGTTGATTCAAGAAAATATGAAGGAAGTCAAATTTCACAATAGAAGAAGGATGAAAAACCATGAAGAACTAATCCAAATCCTAACAAATTTCATCTATCTTGAATCAAATAGAAAGACAAAGCCAACACAAAAAGAAAGAGTTCATAAAAATGTTAAATTTTATATATGTTAACTCAAAAAAGTCTACATACTTCGTTATAAGTCGGAAAATTATTTCTGAGACTAAATTGTAAACTAGATAAACTCATCTTTAATAGAAAAAGTTTGATAAATGTATTGTAATCACAATTAATATGTTCTAAGGAAATACGTCTAGTAAAAATTGCATTTCTCTGTACGTTGATTCAAGAAAATATGAAGGAAGTCAAATTTCACAATAGAAGAAGGATGAAAGACCATGCAGAACTAATCCAAATCCTAATAAATTTCATCTATCTTGAATCACATAGAAAGACAAATCCAACACAAAAAGAAAGAGTTCATAAAAATGTTAAATTTTATATACGTTAACTCAAAAAAGTCTACACACTTCGTTATAAGTCGGAAAATTATTTCTGAGACTAAA
>NW_020650166.1:0-657 GCF_003573695.1 Papaver somniferum
AATTTCACAATAGAAGAAGGATGAAAGACCATGCAGAACTAATCCAAATCCTAATAAATTTCATCTATCTTGAATCACATAGAAAGACAAAGCCAACACAAAAAGAAAGAGTTCATAAAAATGTTAAATTTTATATACGTTAACTCAAAAAAGTCTACACACTTCGTTATAAGTCGGAATATTATTTCTGAGACTAAATTGTAAACTAGATAAACCCATCTTTAATAGAAAAAGTTTGAAAAATGTATTGTAATCACAATTAATATGTTCTAAGGCAATACGTCTAGCAAATATTGCATTTCTCTGTACGTTGATTCAAGAAAATATGAAGGAACTCAAATTTCACAATAGAAGAAGCTTGAAAGACCAAGCAGAACTAATCCAAATCCTAACAAATTTCATCTATCTTGAATCAAATAGAAAGACAAAGCCAACACAAAAGGAAAGAGTTCTTAAAAATGTTAAATGTTATATATGTTAACTCAAAAAAGTCTACACACTTCGTTATAAGTCGGAAATTTATTTCTGAGACTAAATTGTAAACTAGATAAACTCATTTTTAACAAAAAAAAGTTTGAAAAAATGTATTGTAATTACAATTAATAGGCAATACGTCCAGTAAAAATTGCATTTCTATGTACGTTGATTCAAGAAAAT
>NW_020650167.1:0-986 GCF_003573695.1 Papaver somniferum
GATAATTTCGGTGGTATTATCGAGTTTAACTTGAAATTGAGATAAACCTAATAACACCCTTACCATGCGCATGGTTCAGGTCGATATTGGGAACTAGCGCATTCCCTATGCCATTTATGTCAGTCTGTTTATCAGAAAGCTTTCAATGTACGTGTTGGTGTTTTATTCTGGTAGTCGAGAAATCACGTTAAACAAGGAAAACGCGTGGAGTAATGGCGGCGACAATCATTGGAACAGGTGCACACCTCTTGAAAGTTGAAATTGTGACAGAGAAAGAGCCATACATGCCAAAGGATTTGACAGCAGTAGTTGGGAGTCGTGTGCTAAAATTGACGTACACCTCTCTCAAAAGCATTAGAATAATTTTTTTGTTTACGTATTAAAGATGATAAATAATAATGGAGTTCAGTGCTGTTGCTGTAACCTCTAGGTCGTTGTTTACCAGCACAAACAAGTCAAGGATTTTGCAGCAGATTTTGTAGTATCGATGTAGAAAGATAATAATAATAATTATGCAACTGATCTTCAGAGATTTCTATACTCCTGAATTTGCATGTAAATTCCACTGTTTTATCGCAGATGTTTAGTGGAAGGACAGCTACAGATACTGGGATCACTAGTCTTATCGCAGATGCTTGAAACAACGACCTATGAAGAAGTGGACAGTGGTTCTCTTAACGACCTAAATGTTTTTTAAGCTTAGCATACCACTGCAGCACTACGATTAGTTGCTCATCAGGAAGATCTCTAGTGCGAAATCAAACAACAAACCAAATAAAGATCCGAGGATAAGTTAAACAGACAGCTCATTCTTACATTTAACACATTGTACAAATCTTGATTCGGATAAGTAACACAAGTTGCAACATTGCAAGTAAGGTTCATAGTTCACGAACAAATAAAGCTGCGATAAAGGGAAACCAAGCAACTTTATGCCCAAGTACTATGGTAAATACCACACTGAGACCATCATGGCAGCAATAGTT
>NW_020650168.1:0-953 GCF_003573695.1 Papaver somniferum
AAAAAAGAAATAGTTCATAAAAATTTTGAATTTTACAAACGTTAACTCAAAAAAGTCTACACACTTCGTTATAAGTCGGAAATTGAATTCTGAGACTAAATCGTAAACTAGATAAACTCATCTTTAACATATAAAAATTGCATTTCTATGTACGTTGATTCAAGAAAATATGATGGAAGGCGAATTTCACAATATAAGAAGGACGAAAGACCTAGAAGAACTAATCCAAATCCTAACAAATTTCATCTATATTGAATCAAACAGAAAGACAAAGCCAACATAAAAAGAAAGATTTCATAAAAATGTTGAATTTTATATACGTTAACTCAAAAAAGTCTACACACTTTGTTATAAGTCTGAAATGCATTTCTGAATCTAAAATGTAAACTAGATAAACTCATCTTTAACAGAAAAAGTTAGACAAATGTATTATAGTCACAAATAATATGTTCTAAGGCATTACGTCAAGTAAAAATTGCATTTCTATGTACGTTGATTCACGAAAATATGAAGGAAATCAAATTTCACAATAGAAGAAGGATGGAAGACCAGCCAGAACGAAAATATGAAGGAAGTCAAATTTCACAATAGCAGAAGGATGAAAGACCAGCCAACTAATCCAAATTCTAATAAATTTCATCTATTTGAATCAAATTGAAATACAAAACCAACACAAAAAGAAAGAGTTCATAAAAATGTTGAATTTTTTATACGTTAACTCAAAAAATTCTACACACTCGTTATAAGTCGGAAGTTGATTTCTGAGACTAAATTGTAAACTAGATAAACTCATCTTTAACATAAAAAGTTTGAAAAATATATTGTAATCACAATTAATATGTTCTAAAGTAGTACGTCTAGTAAAAATTGCATTTCTATGTATGTTGATTCAAGAATATATGAAGGAAGTCAAATTTCACAATATAAGAAAGACGAAAGACCAAGCAGAACTA
>NW_020650169.1:0-897 GCF_003573695.1 Papaver somniferum
AAAAAAGAAATAGTTCATAAAAATTTTGAATTTTACAAACGTTAACTCAAAAAAGTCTACACACTTCGTTATAAGTCGGAAATTGAATTCTGAGACTAAATCGTAAACTAGATAAACTCATCTTTAACATATAAAAATTGCATTTCTATGTACGTTGATTCAAGAAAATATGATGGAAGGCGAATTTCACAATATAAGAAGGACGAAAGACCTAGAAGAACTAATCCAAATCCTAACAAATTTCATCTATATTGAATCAAACAGAAAGACAAAGCCAACATAAAAAGAAAGATTTCATAAAAATGTTGAATTTTATATACGTTAACTCAAAAAAGTCTACACACTTTGTTATAAGTCTGAAATGCATTTCTGAATCTAAAATGTAAACTAGATAAACTCATCTTTAACAGAAAAAGTTAGACAAATGTATTATAGTCACAAATAATATGTTCTAAGGCATTACGTCAAGTAAAAATTGCATTTCTATGTACGTTGATTCACGAAAATATGAAGGAAGTCAAATTTCACAATAGAAGAAGGATGGAAGACCAGCCAGAACTAACCCAAATTCTAACAAATTTCATCTATTTGAATCAAATTGAAATACAAAACCAACACAAAAAGAAAGAGTTCATAAAAATGTTGAATTTTTTATACGTTAACTCAAAAAATTCTACACACTCGTTATAAGTCGGAAGTTGATTTCTGAGACTAAATTGTAAACTAGATAAACTCATCTTTAACATAAAAAGTTTGAAAAATATATTGTAATCACAATTAATATGTTCTAAAGTAGTACGTCTAGTAAAAATTGCATTTCTATGTATGTTGATTCAAGAATATATGAAGGAAGTCAAATTTCACAATATAAGAAAGACGAAAGACCAAGCAGAACTA
>NW_020650170.1:0-332 GCF_003573695.1 Papaver somniferum
AGATAAACTCATCTTTAACAGAAAAAGTTTGAAAAACGTATTTTAATTACAATTAATATGTTCTAAGGCAATAGTCTAGTAAAAATTGCATTTCTATGTACGTTGATTCAAGAAAATATGAAGGAAGTCAAGTTTCACAATAGACCATGCTTAACTAATCCAAATCCTAACAAATTTCATCTATCTTGAATCCAATAGAAAGACAAAGCCAAAACAAAAAGAAAGAGTTCATAAAAAAATTGAATTTTATATACGTTAACTCAAAAAAGTCTACACATTTCGTTATAAGTCGGAAATTGATTTCTGAGACTAAATTGTAAACTAGATAAACT
>NW_020650171.1:0-511 GCF_003573695.1 Papaver somniferum
AAAAACTCTAAAAAGCCCTAAAATATCTAAAGAGCTCTGAAAAATCTAAAGAGCTCTGAAAAACTCTAAAAAGCTCTGAAAAAGCTTTAAGTTAATTGTATTTTGTAACACTAGTATCTACTAGCCAAGGGATTCGTTAAAACCAACCGAAAGTAACTTAATTCTTTATAAAGAATGATACTAACAAAATTCCTTGAAATGTTGAAGATTATCTTTAAATGTTTCTTAAAAACCCTAAGAGCCCAGAAAGAGCTCTGAGAAAGTCTAAAAAGTTCATGAAGACTCCAAAAAGCTTTGAAAAGCTTAAATTTAATTATACTCGATAGCACTGGGATCTACAAGCTAGGATATTGGTTAAAGAATGATAATAACAAATCCCTACAATAGTGAAGATCAACTTTGAATGTTCTCTAAAAAGCCTTGAAAACTCTAAAAAAACCCTGAAAACTCTGAAAAGCCCTAAAATATCTAAAAGAGCTCTGAAAAAGCTTTAAGTTAATTATATTTCGTA
>NW_020650172.1:0-731 GCF_003573695.1 Papaver somniferum
AGTTTGAAAAATGTATTGTAATTACAATTAATATGTTCTAAGGCAATACGTCTAGTAAAAATTGCATTTCTATGTACGTTGATTCAAAAAAATATGAAGGAATTCAAATTTCACAATAGAAGAAGGATGAAAGACCATGCAGAACTAATCCAAATCCTAACATATTTCATCTATCTTGAATCAAATAGAAAGACAAAGCCAACACAAAAAGAAAGAGTTCATAAAAATGTTGAATTTTATATACGTTAACTCAAAAAAGTCTACACATTTCGTTATAAGTCGGAAATTGATTTCTGAGACTAAATTGTAAACTAGATAAACTCTTCTTTAATAAAAAAAAGTTTGAAAATGAATTTTAATTACAATTAATATGTTCTAAGGCAATACGTCTAGTAAAAATTGCATTTCTATGTACGTTGATTCAAGAAAATATGAAGGAATTCAAATTTCACGATATAAGAAGGATGAAAGACCATGCTGAACTAATCCAAATCCTAACAAATTTCATATATTTTGAATCAAATAGAAAGACAAAGCCAACATATAAAGAAAAAGTTCATAAAAATCGTTAACTCAAAAAAGTCTACACACTTCGTTATAAGTCGGAAATTGATTTCTGAGACTAAATTGTAAGCTAGATAGACTCATCTTTAACAGAAAGAGTTTGAAAAATGTATTGTAATTACAATTAATATGTTCTAAGGCAATACGTCTAGTAAAAATTGCATTTC
>NW_020650173.1:0-1781 GCF_003573695.1 Papaver somniferum
CCTTTGGACTTCGCAGAAGGATCAATGAGAGTTTGCGTCATTTAACCACGCGTTGGAGGACCATGTGTAATGAAATGGCAAGACGAGTGGATGAACGAAATCTTATACTAGCTTTTATCAATGCTCTATTTCCTACGGACTTATTATATACACGGATTTTCAGGATAAAAGACACCATAAAAATGTTGGAGCTGCGAGAATTTCAAGAGGAGTATATAGCACTTGAGGAGAAGCAGAGAGATATGGAGTCTTACCCAGTTGCGATACCTAATGCGAATAATGGGAACGCAATTTTACTCCCAAGAATGACAAATGCTATTGCGAGTACATCTCAAGGAAGTCAAGGAAAGAACATTAAGGAGGTGGAACAAAAGCTGGTAGCCATGGGTAGCGCAGATCAAGAAGAATTCGAAAGAGAATATAAAGAAAAACAATTTCAAGATTGTGGAGAAAATAATAAGAGTCAAATAATGGATAACCCTCTAGAAGACTATGGAGGCCAACAACCATATTATAACATAAGATAAGGAACTGGAAAGGTGGTCTGGGAACAGATAAACTTGCCAAAGTTGAATACTACAGTAGACAAAATCTGGGAAGCTGTTATATTAATGGAAGAAATTGCTGAACCACATAATGTAGGAGATGAGCCACCACCAGGGAGAAGGAGCAAAGAATTTTGTGTATATCATCGCTTTCATGGTCACACAACAAGTAATTGTAGAAATATGAGGAAAATCATACTGCGAATGATTGAGCAAGGAAAACTGGATCACTTCTTAGCACAATATCCAAAGAATTTACCACCACCACCACCAGGAGGAAATGCATATGGTGGGGAGAAAGGAAAGAATACATATGTAATCGAAGTTGGTGCGAAGGCGAAGAACCTAGACTGTAATTCAATTATACATTCCTTCAAGAATATAGAAGACTTTCATGACAACATCTTAAGTCGGGTGCATGCGAGAGACAACGATGGAAGAGAAATATTTAACCTTGCGAAGGTATCACCATTAAAGGATTGGAAAAAGCAGATTATTTCGTTCAGTGCGGAAGAAACACCAGGAGCAGGAGAACCACATGAATGTCCACTAGTGGTGAGGTTAGGGATTAATCCTAAAGCAAAAGTAGAGGATGATAAAGAAGATGAAGCGAATACTTTGGCTATAAATAGAATACTCATAGATCCTGGGAGTTCTGTTGATATCCTATTTTATCATACATACAAGACTATGGGTGGAAGAGATGACGAATTAATTCCTTCAACTTATAAAATTTACGGCTTTAATAGTGCTGCGGATAAGCCAAAAGAAGAAGTGACAATGCGAATTCCTCTACAAAGTCTTCCAACAGAGATTATATTCTGCGTTGTTGATGTCGAGTCACCTTATAATGCTTTGATTGGAAGGCCATGGCTGCATACTATCTTGGGTGTGGCTTCGATATTTCATCAATGCATAAAGTTTCCTTTACCTCAAGGTCTTTGCATAATAAGAGGAGATACAAATGAAGGTAGAAGCTGTCAGGAAATTGATATTGACAAATGCAAAGAGCGAGAATGTAAATGCAGAAATTGGAAGAAGCATGCCAAAGATAGTCAAAAAGGTGAAAGATTAATGGTGGATGTAGTGTCTAAAAGTGGAAAAACAGATAAGAAGGATACTGAAGAAATATCTCTTGCGAATAATAACACCAAACGAACCAGAAAGATTACTTCTAAATAAGGAGAACGAAAGCAGAGGCATAAGTTGTGTTTTCAGGACAAAAGTGAAGTGTGC
>NW_020650174.1:0-1597 GCF_003573695.1 Papaver somniferum
ACAAAGTTCCCTGCAATAATGAAGATTATCTGTGAATGTTTCCTAAAAACCCTAAAAACACTAAAGAGCTCTGAGAAACTCTAAAAAGCTCAGGAAGACTCCAAAAGTATTTGAAAAGCATAAAATTTAATTATACTCCGTAGCACTGGGATCTACAAGGTATGAGATTCATTAAAGAATGATAATAACAACGCCCTACAATAGTGAAGATCAATTTTGAATGTTCTAAAAAAAGCCTTGAAAACTCTAAAAAACCTTGAAAACTCTAAAAAGCCCTAAAACATCTAAAGAACTCTGAAAACTCTAAAAAGCTCTAAGTTATTTACATTTCGTTGCACTAGTATCTACTATCCAGGGGATTCGTTAAAGCCAACTGAAAGTAACTTAATTCTTTATAAAGATTGATACTAACAAAACTCCCTACAATAATGAAGATTATCTTTGAATGTTTCCTAAAAACACTAAAGAGCCCTGAAAGAGCTCTGAGAAACTCTAAAAAGCTTAGGAAGACTCCAAAAAGCTTTGAAAAACTTAAATTTAATTATACTTCGTAGCACTAGGATCTGCAAGCTAGGAGATTTATTAAAGAATGATAATAACAAATCCCTACAATAGTGAAGATCAACTTTGAATGTTCTCCAAAAAGCCTTGAAAACTCTAAAAAAACCTGATAACTCTAAAAAGCCCTAATATATCTAAAGAGCTCTGAAAAACTCTAAAAAGCTCTAAGTTAATTACATTTCGTAGCACTACGATCTACTAGCCAGGGGATTCGTCAAAGCCAACTGAAAGTAACTTAATTCTTTGTAAAAAATGATACTAACTAAATTCCCTACAATAAGGAAGATTATCTGTGAATGTTTCCTAAAAACCATAATAATGAGAAACTCTAAAAATCTCAAGAAGACTCCAAAAAGCTTGGAAAAGCTTAAATTTAACTATACTCCGTAGCACTGGGATCTACAAGCTAGGAAATTCGTTAAAGAATGATAACCCTACAATAGTGAAGATCAACTTTGAATGTTCTCTTAAAAGCCTTGAAAACTCTAAAAAACACTGAAAACACTAAAAATCCATAAAATTGTAGTTGCAGGAAATCCTACACTACACTCTTCATGTGATTTCATTATTAGTCAACTCATTTTAGGCTTGTATTCTTAATTTTATTGATTAATCTTTGGATGTTCTTACAAGAAAAGATAAAGAATTCAAGAATGATCTCTGCTCTAAACTTTCTCTCTCATATTTATTTGTTTCTTACTCAAAAAAGATCTCTCTCCTTTCTTTACAACTTGAACGACTATTTATAGGGAAATACATAGTGGATGACAGCTAATCTGTCCTTTATTTTTGGGTATGATCTGCGACATTCTCGCAACCTTACAAATATTAACTTCGCAAGCTCTCTAATTTTCGCAGGACTATCACATCTTTCTCGTGATCTTAGCTGACGTCATTTATTATATTCTTCCTGAAATTGTTCTGCGACGTTGTTGTATTGTGTTGTTGATAATTTCGCTGAAATATTGTCGTTGCGAGATTCTGATCCTACATCTTGCCTCTTCTCATATCTTTTCTGCGAAGTAGAGAATGATGT
>NW_020650175.1:0-477 GCF_003573695.1 Papaver somniferum
GTTGATCTTAGCTTCTCTTTTGGGGATGAGATAAAGTAACTCCTCGGGGTTTATTTGGTGTTTCGTGACGCATCATGTTTTGATGTTTTGGCCTGCATGCTTTCCACGTATCTTTTTATATATACGTGTCTGATAGTGAGATATATGTGTACACATTTTTGAAGCGGGCTACTCCAGTACGTGGAACGAACCATTTCAAAAAACAGTGGTAACTGCAATGACGCAAATAATGTCAAAGGAACACAACTGAACAACGCTATAGGAATCGCAGCCCATGAGAACCTTTCTCCAAGCACAAAATACAATGACGCACCAAATGCAACCAATATGGTCGCCATAGATATGAAGAGAGTTACAAGTCCCACTATCAACTTTCGTGGCAAGGACTTCAAGAAATCAACTTCCGCGTACCGGGAAGTATATGTGGCCAAAAACATGAGTACTGATGTGACAGAAGAGAATAACGCTGTGGCATCT
>NW_020650176.1:0-529 GCF_003573695.1 Papaver somniferum
TTTATTATCTTCAAGAACTTCATGGCATGTTATAACTTTGAGAATCCTTAGAAACATTGAGGACATTGTTTAACATAGGTTTGGGGGTACAAGTAGATATCACACGAACTTTGTGGCGATTTGGTATGTTTGAATCTTGTGAATAGATAACATCTTAAAAAAAATGAAATGAATGAAAAATGAAAAATGAAAAATGGAGCTCATTTACCTTGAATTGTGATACCTGTGCATGTATGATATCTTAGGATTCTTAGTCTAGATGATGAGGCACCCGTGATTCTAGCACAATTCACATTGTGATATAAAATTTTTTCACATGAACGATCTTCCAAGCGTGTATAGCGTCGGTGTTTCATAGGTTAAGTAGGCTGCCAATCATCTAGAATACTGAATGGGACTTGACTAGCTTGTTCTTTGGTTGGCTGGGATAGAAGTTAGAGGATACGTTAAGAAAAGCAACCATTGAATTTGACCGGGTGCATCGAAAAGGGCTGCCTCTTGCTAAAATTGTCATGTAATCTATTTTTTT
>NW_020650177.1:0-1057 GCF_003573695.1 Papaver somniferum
TAAGGTGTTTGAATTACCCAAAGTGCGATGAGTTTCAATGGTTTGAAAAAGCTGTTGAACAAGCAGAATCAAGAGAAAACCACAAGGGAAAATGCAAGCCTATTGATGGGTGTGATGGGTGCTATATGAAGGGAAAGGAATATGTTGAAAGAGAAGATGAACCAATGATATGGTCCTTGACACCGAGATTCCAGACGATGTCTACGAAGATATTCGCGAAAGGCTCAAAGGCTCCGCAATTGTTGAAAAGGGATGGCTTACTAAATAGGAGATCATCTTAAACCAAAAGTGCTTCATTACCATGTTTTAGTATGTTTTAATTTAAAGTATGAAATATAATGTAATAGATCAAACATTATTTGTTACAGATGTGATAAACCAGGACACTTCTCCTCTGTAGGCCCTGAAAGAATACAAAACATGGAAGAAGCAAACAAGAATGAAAAAAGGGAAGCAAATACATCTCTTTTCATGCACGAAGTTGTATTCTTAAACAAAGGGAAACTAATACCAAAGAACTACGAAGCAAAGGATGGAGAAGAAGGAATATGGTATTTAGATAACGGAGCCAGCAACCACATGACTGGCAAGAGACATTATTTCTCTGAACTCAACGAGAAAATCAAAGGAAAAGTGAAATTTGGAGATGGTTCTTATGTAGAGATTGAAGGGAAAGGATCAATCATATTTCAAATCAAGACCGGAGAACAAAAGCTTGTCACAAACATCTACTTCATCCCAAACTTACAAAGCAACATTCTAAGATTAAGACAAGCTACAAAAGTTAGATGTGATGTTAGAATGCGACAAGATTATCTAACAGTTCATGACCCAAGTGGAAGACTTTTAGTTAGAGTCTCACGCTCACAGAATAGACTATACAAGATAAGTCTCATGATTGGAAGGCCTTTGTGTCTGAATATGAGACTGGAAGATCAGACATGGAAGTGGCACACAAGGTTAGGACACATAAGTTTCAGAACCTTAAAAACTATGTCTCAGAACAAGATGGTTCGAGGGATACCATAACAAAACGGAGTGGTGGAGAGGAGAAACA
>NW_020650178.1:0-631 GCF_003573695.1 Papaver somniferum
TTCCTTTGCTAAACCGATTGTACGAATACAACCGCTTCGTTCGATAAGACAAAAATAAAGATAACTCTATTTTTCTCATCAGGCTCTAATTATCCATATAACTTAGACCTTTAACTTTTAAACAAGACAAGTACTAGGTTAGTTAACTAGTATTTCTTGTTAAGGAGTTCGATTAGACTTGAATCTGAAACCTCCACTTTGATAAGTCTAACTAAGATAAACTTAGTTTCTCTTATCCGGAATCGAATTGGACTAAACAATCCATCCCGTAAACTTTTTATTTCGTTAAGCCATAAACAATTCATACAAACCAAATAAATCAACTTGCATAATTATTCACCTCAACCTGAAGCAATTGAAACAACATAGACATTATTGCACCGAAATTTTGTAGCCTAAACAATTGATACCACACAATAAAGCAAGATAACAATAGTTTTCTTAACCGGAACTAATTGAATCTCACACACATCCATACACATATCATGGAATAATAAATCAATTGTACCGAAATTTTGTTAAGCAAAAGCAAAATATATATGACATAAGAATCAGGCTTTTCTTAAACAGGAAAACAATTAACTAACAAGATTGTTACCTCAAATTTCGCATCCACTTCTCCAATATGTTT
>NW_020650179.1:0-1748 GCF_003573695.1 Papaver somniferum
CGGTAACCTGCGTGTTTGGAAAACTTAACTGAACTACACTTTCAGGTGTGTTCGGTTACATGTTCTTGACATATGGTAACCGAACTGGCCCAAATCTACATAAAAAATTTCATTTTTTTTGAAAGTTTGGAGCAATTCAACCAACATTATCTAAGTTTGAAACCTACCTGGGTACCCAAATACCCTTCATCCGGTTGTGGTTGGTAAAATCCATCGTTTTTCATGTTTTCCTTCTTCATCTTCTCTAACTTTACTCTTTTAAAAAAAACCATCTGATTTTTTAATCACATAATTATCTTTAACTTAATCATCTCACTAATCATTACACTAACTATTGTTAACACTAACTAATTATCACCCAAAATTAATCAGGAGGGTAATTTAAGTATTAATATAAATGTCTAGATAAGGGGTGATCTAGATTTACTTCTAATGTCTTTACCCAGAATAAAACCATGGTCCCACAACCATACCATGGTCCCCAAAAAATCGTTCTTAAAAAATAATAATTGTGGGCTCTAGGGGTGGCTCAAGTCAGCCCAATCTAGGATGTAGTTCCACTCCTGCTACCAGGTATGTGTTGATAAAGCGTTTTAATTTTGTATGACCTGCAATCGTGGTTCGCAGAACAATTACCAATTTTAACGGTCAAGGGATTAAGACTATCTTAGTCGGTCTTAGATATGATTATAAATATAAAAAAAATATATAGATTCATAATTGGCTGAATCCTGCACTGAATCTAACTGAGCTAAAATAAATCTGATTGAAGCTAAAATGAAGTTCAAATTACAAGGAAATGAAACCGGGATTCTTAAATTCAAATGCCAGTACTCATTATACAATTCAAATTGAATACATCAAATGGACTTCAAAATAAAAAAGAAGAAAAAAATCTTTAATTTGCAACCATACAAGTCCTAGCTAATAGGTTCTTATGTTTTTTAAAGAAAAGTGCAAACCGGAATTCTTGAATCCCCACGACATGGTACTCTGCTCTTTGCGCAGATGGGATATATGCAGTTTCCGGTTATTTGGTCATCGTTGTGACTGAAAATGAAGTGATCCAAACAACTCTTGATAATTGGGAGGAAGCTCACGGTAAACCTTTTCGTTACGAAGCGTGTTTCAGAATTCTAAAAGATGGTCCATCTCAAGAACATAAGTACTGTACTCCAATGCCTCTCCCGGTCTTTACAATGGAAGAAGATAATACTCTTGTTCGATGTTGGTTACATCGTATGATGAGACCAATGAACATTTTATTTCCGAGAAAGAGTATTGAGACATTTTATAGCATCGCGGAACAAAACCATTAGAAATTGTGTGAGCCTAGAACTAAGAATTGAATTCATCACTAAGGAATTCAAATATTATACAGAAGTTTTGTGGATGGTTCACCGTAGTAATTCTGGATTATCCAATGAAGAACTGGTGAGTATGTTACCTTTGTCCTTACCGATCAAATGCATCATATATCTTAGCATGTTGTTTATCTTTTTAACAGAAAACCATCGCTCATGCAAAGTTTACTGAAGAAATCGGAAGAGAGTTTAAGCATTTTGAATGCTATGAACTCTATAGAGATAATGTCGCAGTATTTTATGTAGTTTGAGCTTGTTGTGATTTATTAAAATGTGGTTTGATGTTATATGCAAGTTTAAAATGTAATAAATATCGTTTAAACTGAAGTGGAAATCTATTTTAAATTCTAAATATTTTCATACATTGATATTACTCCCAATTCT
>NW_020650180.1:0-1748 GCF_003573695.1 Papaver somniferum
CGGTAACCTGCGTGTTTGGAAAACTTAACTGAACTACACTTTCAGGTGTGTTCGGTTACATGTTCTTGACATATGGTAACCGAACTGGCCCAAATCTACATAAAAAATTTCATTTTTTTTGAAAGTTTGGAGCAATTCAACCAACATTATCTAAGTTTGAAACCTACCTGGGTACCCAAATACCCTTCATCCGGTTGTGGTTGGTAAAATCCATCGTTTTTCATGTTTTCCTTCTTCATCTTCTCTAACTTTACTCTTTTAAAAAAAACCATCTGATTTTTTAATCACATAATTATCTTTAACTTAATCATCTCACTAATCATTACACTAACTATTGTTAACACTAACTAATTATCACCCAAAATTAATCAGGAGGGTAATTTAAGTATTAATATAAATGTCTAGATAAGGGGTGATCTAGATTTACTTCTAATGTCTTTACCCAGAATAAAACCATGGTCCCACAACCATACCATGGTCCCCAAAAAATCGTTCTTAAAAAATAATAATTGTGGGCTCTAGGGGTGGCTTAAGTCAGCCCAATCTAGGATGTAGTTCCACTCCTGCTACCAGGTATGTGTTGATAAAGCGTTTTAATTTTGTATGACCTGCAATCGTGGTTCACAGAACAATTACCAATTTTAACGGTCAAGGGATTAAGACTATCTTAGTCGGTCTTAGATATGATTATAAATATAAAAAAAATATATAGATTCATAATTGGCTGAATCCTGCACTGAATCTAACTGAGCTAAAATAAATCTGATTGAAGCTAAAATGAAGTTCAAATTACAAGGAAATGAAACCGGGATTCTTAAATTCAAATGCCAGTACTCATTATACAATTCAAATTGAATACATCAAATGGACTTCAAAATAAAAAAGAAGAAAAAAATCTTTAATTTGCAACCATACAAGTCCTAGCTAATAGGTTCTTATGTTTTTTAAAGAAAAGTGCAAACCGGAATTCTTGAATCCCCACGACATGGTACTCTGCTCTTTGCGCAGATGGGATATATGCAGTTTCCGGTTATTTGGTCATCGTTGTGACTGAAAATGAAGTGATCCAAACAACTCTTGATAATTGGGAGGAAGCTCACGGTAAACCTTTTCGTTACGAAGCGTGTTTCAGAATTCTAAAAGATGGTCCATCTCAAGAACATAAGTACTGTACTCCAATGCCTCTCCCGGTCTTTACAATGGAAGAAGATAATACTCTTGTTCGATGTTGGTTACATCGTATGATGAGACCAATGAACATTTTATTTCCGAGAAAGAGTATTGAGACATTTTATAGCATCGCGGAACAAAACCATTAGAAATTGTGTGAGCCTAGAACTAAGAATTGAATTCATCACTAAGGAATTCAAATATTATACAGAAGTTTTGTGGATGGTTCACCGTAGTAATTCTGGATTATCCAATGAAGAACTGGTGAGTATGTTACCTTTGTCCTTACCGATCAAATGCATCATATATCTTAGCATGTTGTTTATCTTTTTAACAGAAAACCATCGCTCATGCAAAGTTTACTGAAGAAATCGGAAGAGAGTTTAAGCATTTTGAATGCTATGAACTCTATAGAGATAATGTCGCAGTATTTTATGTAGTTTGAGCTTGTTGTGATTTATTAAAATGTGGTTTGATGTTATATGCAAGTTTAAAATGTAATAAATATCGTTTAAACTGAAGTGGAAATCTATTTTAAATTCTAAATATTTTCATACATTGATATTACTCCCAATTCT
>NW_020650181.1:0-1341 GCF_003573695.1 Papaver somniferum
AGATAGACTTTTGAGTGATAGATAAGTTCAAGTCTCCACATACCTTTTTGTTGATGAAGTTCCACGGTTCCTTGTGTAGATATTCGTCGTTGTATGATGAATCGCCATGAAGTCCTTGAGCTCAAATACACTTTTCTATCCTAGTCCGAGACTTAGCTATAATAGACTAGAAATCAAGACTCATAGTTTTGATCACCAACATTGACAAACATGCTTGATATAGCAACGCATGCGAGGTCGACCGAGCTATGATCTAACACTAAGAGGTTGGAGATGAAGAAATCTAGGCCCAAGAGGGCTCTTTCTCTTATTCAAAATGTTTAAGTTAGGTTGTTGGAATATTAGGGGGCTTAATGACCCTCTAAAACAAAAAGAAATAGGTAGATTTATTTTTTCAAATAAGCGTTCCATTGTGGGTATTGTGGAAACCCATGTTCAGGAAATTAATAAAGATTCTATTAGGTTTTCTATCAATAAAAACTGGCAGTTTGTTGATAACTATATTAATAATAATTCGGGTAGAATTTGGGTGGGTTGGAACCCCCTTGATGTGAACTTGACACTGTTGCATTCTGCTTCTCAAGCTCTATTTTTTGAGGTTACTACTAGTAGAAACTTAAAGTTTGTTGTGACTTTTATCTATGATGATAATGATGGCACTACTAGGTTAAGTCTTTGGAATGATTTAGTTGCTTTCTCCTCTAGTTATGTTGGCCTCTGGATTGTTCTGGGGGATTTTAATGAAATTTTGCACTCTAATGAGAGAATTGGTAGTACTAGTGGGAATCATATATCTTCTATGAATGATTATGGCTAAAAACTGTTGTTTATCTCCTTGAATCTTAGAACACTATTGTTTATGGGTAAAAACTGTTTCTGCTGGTTTTGGTAAATTTGGGTGTATGGATGAGAAACAAATCTAAACCTAAACAAATGCACTTCACGGGAGTACTTTAGATTCGAGAGATCAATCCGTACAATCCTGGCCTAAACCAAGAAATGGTTGTTCCAGTCTTGATTCGATCACAAAGTGAAGGAGAAGGGTTGGTCTTAGGGAGGGATGCGAAGAAGGTGTTGAGACCAGAATGATTAATTCTGAAGGTGTGGTTATTTTATGACTTGTATCAGAATTTGAAACAGGATTGTGGAATGAAAGCTATCAGTTCTTTGGTGTTTCTCTGGATATTGTGTTGTTCTAACCAAAACTTGTTGTTTGGTCGAAAATAGGTAAAACCTATTTATACAAGTCATATTGAACGCACCCTGATCTCGTAGAAAGTGGGAGTGATTGAGTGATGGAGAAGTGGGGTTATGTGTAACTGTCAGAAACCATGTTCCCAC
>NW_020650182.1:0-881 GCF_003573695.1 Papaver somniferum
AAAAAAAAAAAAAAAAAAACTGCCTTAGAACATGTTAATTGTGATTACAATACATTTTTCAAACTTTTTCTGTTAAAGATGAGTTTATCTAGTTTACAATTTAGTCTCAGAAATCAATTTCAGATATATAACGAAGTGTGTAGACTTTTTTGAGTTAACGTATATAAAATTCAACATATTTATGAACAATTTCTTTTTATGTTGGCTTTGTCTTTCTATTTGATTCAAGATAGATGAAACTTCTTAGGATTTGGATTAGTTCTGAATGGTCTTTCATCCTTCTTCTATTGTGAAATTTGACTTCATTCATATTTTCTTGAATCAACGTACATAGAAATGCAATTTTTACTAGACGTAATTCCTTAGAACATATAATTTGTGATTAAAATACATTTTTCAAACATTTTCTGTTAAAGATGAGTTTATCTAGTTTACAATTTAGTCTCAGAAATCAATTTCCAACTTATACCGAAGTTTGTAGACTTTTTTGAGTTAACGTATAAAAAATTCAACATTTTTATGAACTCTTTATTTTTGTATTGGCTTTGTCTTTCAATTTGATTCAAATAGATGAAATTCGGATTAGTTCGGCTGGTCTTTCATCCTTCTTATATTGTGAAATTTGACTTCCTTCATATTTTCTTGAATCAACGTACATAGAAATGCAATTTTTACTAGACGTATTGCCTTAGAACATATTATTTGTGATTACCATACATTTTTCAAACTTTTTCTGTTAAAGATGAGTTTATCTAGTTTATAATTTAGTCTCAGAAATCAATTTCATATGTATAACGAAGTGTTTTGACTTTTTTGAGTTAACGTATATAAAATTCAACATTTTTATGAACTCTTTCTTTTTGTGCTGGCTTTGTCTTTCT
>NW_020650183.1:0-4282 GCF_003573695.1 Papaver somniferum
TGATAAAATTAAGATAATAATATTTTAGTAGGAGATAAAACGGATAGTTTGTTGGTGTGTTTTATTTTAGATGAATGAAACTCTATTTACAGAGTTCCCATTAATTGGTCATTGGTGAAAAGAAGGATCACGTAGGGGTCGCCTAAGTGGTCACGTAGGGGACACCTAATGTTATGGCCCACCATGTCATAAGCATGTTCGATGGAGAGAATTCGTCCATATATATTCAATTATTTGTTATAGATAAACAAACATTAACCCTATGGTAGTCCACAGACATACACTCTTTCCAAAGTAAATTAAAGAAAAGAAATGGATAATAAATATGACAAGTCCCTGTCACCCTTAAAGGGAAAAAAATATCAACCATTTAAGAAAATAACCAACGGGTTGGGTTGGACACACCACCAATTTATTATAAGTTTTTTTTTTGGATTCTCACATCCATTGAGGGTACATGATACAATCTAAAGCTATGTCATTTTCGCAGGATCCGCGGTTACACTTAGCATGTGAAACAAGCCTTTCAACCCTTAGGTGACCCCACTGGACGAGTTTTGTCTCCTGAGGGTTTACAAACAGGTGTACCCACAAAACCTATTAGTATCTAACTGCAGTTCTAACGTTGTTTACGGCCGTCGACAGCAACACCACACTCCCCCGAAATGACCTGTAAATTATAAAACCACGTTCAAATATAGTAATACCATATTTTATTGTACAGAGATATATGCAATGCAAGAGGGGAAACAAACCTTCTCTATGTTATTTAAGGTGATGTTTATGTAATAGTTTTTATATTTACTGAAAGAAAAGATAACTACTTTCTTCAAAACTATTACTGCTCCAACCCTTATTTACATTCCATACTCTTCATGGTTCACCACTGATGGATTATAAGTAGCAGGCATTTTTCCACTATGATCTTGTAACAAATAATAAAGACAAATAATGCGTATTTCCTTTAATTATGATCTCAAAATCGTCTGACAAACTAAATGAATTACCGAACAAAATTTTAAATATCACCTTCACTGTCAAATAAAAATTACCGAGACCATCTTCTTTTTGCTCCTCCACCAATACAACCAAATGGTCGATTATTTGATGTAAGGGTTTTATTGATCCTAAAGGGGTTCTTCCCTCTGAGTAAATTTTTTTTTTCCAGAAACCAGGGGCTACTTTGGAATTGGATATTGTTAACACCTTCGGTTTCATCCCTTACTAATTGTTGGATGACTTATGCAGATACATCTTCCTCTCCTATAGTAATCATCCCACACATTTTAAATCTTGTAAATCCTGAAGTTCTCTCGCAGGAGCTGGAATTCTACGTCGGCTACTTGATGCACCACGGGAGTTGCACATAAACCTCTTAGATTGTTTGACCATTGGACATGGTGTGATATCGACAATAACTGCTTTGTTTTGTTCCTCGTTTGTGTGTTAGTGGTCACCAACGACGGTCGTGATCAGTGGACGATACGGTACTTTGTACATTCACGTTGGAGTAACTTTATCTAACACCGCAGCTAACTCGTCTTCCTTAAAATCTCCCCAAGGATCGTCACACTCCATACTCAATGTTAAAAAAACCTTTTAACGCAGAAACCTTATCGCTACCAAGAACTCGAATTTATAGACTATGAATCCTTGTAAGTATGTTGAATATTTCCATATGGGGTAACATATATATAAGAAAAATAATTTTGGTTAATTGTAAATTCTTGGTATTATCACAATCACATGTGATGCAGAGACCACATCCATTGAATTTGGTTGAGCGTTCCAATAAAGCAGAAAAAGAACGTCTTTTTTCCGGAGGGTGTAGATAACCACATGTTTTACTTTTCAGTTATATTTGACTAGTCGATGGCACAAAATATCAATAAAGGAGAGAGGAACAGTGAATACCGTGTTCTGTTATATTTGACAAGTAAATGGAAAGTCGAGTGCTTCCATGACGTTGTCCCGGCCCACAATGTTGAGTGGAAAACAAGTGTAATAAAAATATCGTGTGCAATGTTGAGTGGAAAACAAGTGTAATAAAAATATCATGTGCTCTTTTGTGATGTTAGCTCTTTTGTGATGTTAGGTTCATAGAGGTTTCTTGATTTGAATTTTTAACTCTATATCTGAAGGTAATAATTAGAAGGTATTTAAAGCAACTTTAAACATAACCACGTCTCACAGTAACAACCCAGCAATGTTTATTTAACCCAAAAAAACATGCCCACACATAAAGAAATAAAAAACATAAAAAAAAAAGGATAAACGCAAACATTCTACATCTATGTCATTATCGCTTGACCTGCGATTACACTTAGCCCGTGTAACAAGCCTTTCAACCATTAGGTGACCCTACTGGACAAGTTGAGTCTCGTGAGGGTTTACAAAGAGGTGTACCCACAAAACCATTTGAGATGGTGCTGCAGTTGTGCTAATCTTCTCCCTTATTTGGCGGAGGATTAACATCTTCAAGTTCCAAGAACTGTGGATCAAAATCCTCTGAAAAATGCATCTTCCAAACCTGGAAAACCTCGGCATGTATCCACACCTTCCTACAACCTCCCTATTCTTCATACTTAAGCTGACCTTCTTGGTACTGCAGTCAAATTCCAAATAAATGTTAGTGGTGGGTTCTCGTTAATAGAAGGTCAAAAATAATTTTGGTTAATATACTCACTGCAGTTTCCAAGTTGTATCCTCCGTCGAACATGTCTCTACAGTAATCCCTAACATGTGAAACATATATTTTTTACCTCCGTACTAACCCTCTGTTGTAACGAATTCTTAGTTCTTACGGGATACCCTATCATTGCCGCAGTATCTTCCGCATGAATTCTCTCCCACAAGATCCCCGAATCCTCGTACCTTTCCATGACATGATCACTCACAACCGAACAAAAAACACTCATAAGAGATACATCTTGAGCTCTATCAAATTTTTGCATCTTTTTAACTAACAGATGAAAATATTGGAAAGGATAAAATAAAACGAAGAAAGTAAGAGTACTTTGATGTGTTTTAGTTTGTACGAGTGAAACTCTATTTATAGAGTTTGATAAAGGGGACGACCAACGTTATTGTGTCTTGCCTAAGCATCCCAACGTGTGAGAATAACGTGTGAAGATCAGAACTCATCCATACAGTCAAACTATTCTATATTGAAGATATTCAAAATACAACGCGTTCATATAATGAAATTTTAGTGTTTAAACTAATAATATCACAACTTCCCCCAGGACGTATCATTAAACATTTCTAACCTATAGTGGTATTAATTATTTAATCTATCAAAAATACAACTTGCACAGGCCATATCATTACCCACATAACTTTAGTGTAGGACGTGGCAATTCAATGTCGATAGTTCAAAATATTGATGCTAATAATATAGCGGGTGTCGGAATCACGTGGGACGGGAAATCAAAAAAATAAAAATAAAATCATTGAAGATTGGGGATACGTAAGAAGAATCAACGAATTTTTTTTTAGTTGGATACACTCCTCAAATTTATTGGGACAAAATCAAAAAGGAAAAAAAAAATTCCGTTACTAAATATCTCCTTTTTGCAGAACCCGCGGTTGCACTTAGCCCATGTAACAAACCTTTAAACCCCCAGGCGACCCTAGTGGACGAGTTTAGTCTCGTGAGGGTTTACATAGAGGTGCACCCACAAAATAAAATTGTTTGATGTAATCATCCTGCAACACGGGATAACAATTGGGGGTCCATATGAAAAAAGTGATACCTCATACTGAGGTAGCAATTGTGATACATAAACGACTTTCCCTTCCTTTGGAGGTATAACTGACGCGCATGTGTATCCTGCAATAAACAAATAAATATAAGGTTAGTGTTTAACGTCTAAATTTCTTACAAAATCATTATACATTTACGGTCTTTCACCCACAATCATTTCTTCAGACCACCCTTTCGGCGCATTGTGATATATTGGTATTTGGAGTGTAACAAAAACGTTGACCTCCCTCTTTATGGTGAAGATCCGCGACTTTAATGATTTCCATGTCCGACGATTGTTATTTCCAATTATTTCGGTAAACAATTGAGGGACACATACCCAAAACTCATTTGATTTTTCGTCCATTAATACGTCTGGATCATTCGAAACGTTGCAGTACGCCCGTGTTAGAGCTTAATCTTCCTGTGAAGTGTACTGGGTTGCCATGCTACGTAGGTAAAATTTGTAAAACTAAAACTAAATAATACTCAAAGGATAAAAGTAATATTGCAATTTAAATATATAATTTTTTAAAA
>NW_020650184.1:0-584 GCF_003573695.1 Papaver somniferum
ATTTCACATTTTTAACTCTAAATTGGATGGTCAACACGGTCAATCATAGCCAATTCGTTGACTTGGCACCAAACTCAGATATTGACAAAGTTAGGCACCAAACGCGAAAGTGTACCATTTTATAGGCACCAAACTCGAAATATCCCTTCTAATAATGAAATTCTAATCTCTTAAAAAGGTCATAGATTACCTATAATAAAACATGGAAAGAAGGAGATAAGGTTTGCAACCGTTAATAACTTCTCAACGATTATGGGATCTTCTTTAAGCTAGATAATCATTGCAAAATTTGAATAAAATACCATAAACACAAATGACTCAAGGAAGTCCGCAGGATTCGTTAGATGTCGGAACTCTATTATCAAGACCAAATCATGAAACAGAAAGACTCCCCTTTCATAGAAAGTTTTTAGAAAAAATATTTCCTGCACAAATTACATGTCTAGAGGCTTGAGAGTCGAAAAAAGCTTCCATTTTGAAAGCATTGACTCAAAGAAGTCCAGTGACTTCGTTAGAAGTCGAAATCCTTTTTTTAAAACCAAACAATAAACTATATAAACTCATTTTTATGATAAAATTTTCTA
>NW_020650185.1:0-596 GCF_003573695.1 Papaver somniferum
GCACCAAACGCGAAAGTGTACCATTTTATAGGCACCAAACTCAAAATTTCCCTTATAATAATGAACTTCTAATCTCTTAAAAAGGTCATAGATTACCTATAATAAAACATGTAAAGAAGGAGATAAGGTTTGCAACCGTTAATAACTTCTCAACGATTCTAGGATTTTCATTAAGCTAGATAATCATTGCAAAATTTGAATAAAATACCATAAACACAAATGACTCAAGGAAGTCCGCAGGCTTCGTTAGATGTCGGAACTCTATGATCAAGACAAAATCATGAAACATAAAGACTCCCCTTTAGAAGTCGAAATCCTTTTTTTTAAACCAAACTATAAACTAGATAAACTCAGTTTTATTATAAAATTTTCTTAAAAATGATTGCAGTAAAAAATAATACATTTAAATGCTCCACATGTTATCCAAATTTCATTTCTACGTATGTTGATTCCAAACATAAAGAGGGAAGTCGTCCTTTACATTGAAAATAAGGATGAAACACCAATTCTTAATCGTCCAAATCCTACAAACTTTCCTTTATACTGTGGGGAACTGAAAGACAGAGGTAACAGAAAACATCAAGCAGTTGACTTAA
>NW_020650186.1:0-671 GCF_003573695.1 Papaver somniferum
ACTCCAGTGTATCGAATGGATTCATGAAGATCGAATGTTATGCCAATACGATGTTTTTCCAAGCTTTGTTATGAGAACATTTCAAGAATTACGCTCATATCCCACGTACTACCCTGCCAGAACCGTGTGTCGATACTCGTCATGTCTACTCTGAGAAAGATAATGCCAGAATTATGCGCTGGTCTACAAAGCAGACTCGGTTTAAGACACGTCTCATTGATGTTTAAGACAATGAATCTGAATTCAATTTTCGCCCATGGGTGTCAGTTCCTTCTTGTATTTCCCAGTCGGCAACCTTTAGTACTAGAGAAAGTAGGATTTTAGCATCCGGTGCAGGCCTAAGTGATGGCGAGAGATCTTTCATGTTGAGTTCCACTCCTGGCCACTTGATATCAGCAATATATGGAGAGCTTTCAGTAGTGGAATATAACATCGACAGGGTAGCTCGGAAAATGGGTATGGATCAGTGTGTTCCGACTTTTCGAAGGATAAAGCCATCGGTTGAGCAACTCAGGACCCATTTGGACCGCACACATGTGGAAGGAAGCGCATACTGGTTTCCTTGCTCCGATAGGATTACTTACGTAAATCCAGGTTATGTAGACTTCTGGGATCAGCAGCTTGATCGTCTACATAATTTTGCAACGACTGGTCAACCTCCGGTGAAAAAT
>NW_020650187.1:0-450 GCF_003573695.1 Papaver somniferum
TTTCATAGATACAATATCCTATTCACAAGTCATAATCAGAGTAATACTATTAAAACCATTCATTTCAAAATAACCCAATATCCTCATAAAATACCAACTGTCTATCAAAACCAGTCAGACTCTAAACCAAGCATTCAGTGTGCCTTTCAAACAAAAGAAAAGAAGAACCTAAGCGAAAGTCTGGAAAAGACAGAGAAAAGTCAGGGGAAGTTTTCCAACAATGGCTTGCTCTTCTTGGCAATAACCTCCTTTGCATTTTGAAGTGTCGCCCTCTTCAACTTTAATTCCCTGGACAGCTTTGCGATTTCCGCTTCTTGCTTCTTCACCGTATCCTCGGAAGGACTCTCCACCGCTTCGGCCAACAACTTTTCAACCTCAGAGAAACTCTTAACAAACCAAGGAGCATTGAACTCGAACTTCATGCACATATCACGATGGAACCTCCAGCTT
>NW_020650188.1:0-1850 GCF_003573695.1 Papaver somniferum
TGATGAATAGACGCAATGGATATTTATTAGATATGAAGAGGCGTCTCTAAAGGTGTGATCACATAAGATACACATCTATTCCTATAGACGGTAATGACGTTTGTTGGAAATGAAAAACATCTCCAATAAGCATAGTCTCCTATAAGTAGTGGTGATTTATTTTCATTCGAGTAATGAAACAAACATCAAAAAATTTTGATTTCTTTTTTCTCTAAGTCTTATCAGATTCTAAATATTGTGTGTTCTTGGTTGGGTCAAGGAAGTACAACTCTCGCCAATAACATTGTTAGGGATTTATTAATTACAAGGCCTTTTCATGCCCGTGCAAATGCACGGTCTAGGGCTATAAAATTATATCCCGTTCTTTGGTTAGTGCCAGTTATGCTTGGTTAACTACAAATCTGATCATTGAATTCTCCTGTTGTATCCAGTACATGCTAAAACTTACCAAGTGTCATTCAGTGTAGCATATTGCACCGGTCATTGGATTGCTGATTGCTCCATTTTTCTTTAGATTTCTTGAAATTTTGGTGTATCATCATGTTAATTTTTTTTGTTTGAACTGTAATTACTTGGGCGCTTAACAGGCTGTGGTAAGATGTTGGGCGGTTCAAGTGTCTTTTAGAACATCCAATGGTTTTGGGCTTCTGAATTTTCAATTAAATTGTTCGACTGCTTATAAGTTTTATCCAAAAAAAAAAAATAAAGAAAAAATAAATAAATCATGTTAACTTTACCTAAGGGATGCCGGTTAGGTTGTTAGAGACTAAAATGTCGTTGGAATTGATATCTCTATCAAAAAAAATAGAACCAACATTCATTTACCAAGGCAAAACTCAATTATTATCAAAGTACACATAGTGAGTAGGGTTCTCCCAATTTAGATGTAAAACCGGGCTAATATTATGCACCCCGGCTACGATGTGATCGGGCCACATAATCAAAATATGCGGTCACTTTTTTTTTCCAACACATATATGAACTTAAATCCTGTCCCCTCCAAATTCCCGTAAAACATTCAATTTTTGAGAAAAAGTATAGAAAGTTGACTAAAAAAGTTAGTTAAATATTTTTGTAATAAAACTATTTTTCACTTTATTTTTTATTTTATATACGTGTCAGAAAAACAAAAAGGGCCACATACTTTGAGTATGCGGCCCGACCACATCGTATCCGCACCGAGTGTTATGGATGATCTGTCCGCACCACCATCCATTGTTGTAGGATACATGCATCTACTTTGTCCGATGAACAAACACCAAAGACCAAAGACCGGTTTACTCGGAAGATCAAGCCTTATCTTGGTGATGTTGACGACCTCTCTTAGTGAATTATGTTCTAACAATCTTGAATATTCAACATTAATCTTTCTTCATTCCATAATCTGCAATATCATTGCCTCGTAATGCAAATGAAAGAAACCTTCTCCGTTAATTTAGAAGAAGCTTATGATTAATGTAGAATTAATTCTTGTTGCAGTTCTCCTTTGTACTTAAGCCCTGAGAGATTCAGTTGTGATTGCTTCCCAAGAGCTTTAACAGGCAATATAATTTTTTCCATATAAAAAGCATAAGAAACATAGTAGCACAGAATATATAGCAGTGTTTATAGAATATACACAATTAAAGAGTTGTTGATCATTTTGCTTGTTATTCGAAATGCATCTGTAACACCATCGTAAACTCCCAAACATGCATGATCATTACCTACACTAAGATTTTGCATGGTTACTTAGTTTTAGATTGAGTACAATCTCCAAAGAACCACCATGGAATTTTCTTTTGTGGTGGTGAATATCTGTTATTCCATAAACTGGAAAACCTTTGTTAATTATTTCGAAGACGTATGGT
>NW_020650189.1:0-729 GCF_003573695.1 Papaver somniferum
CTAGAGAGTTCATCTCCTAGACTGTTTAATGTAATATAAAAAATGCAAGATACATATACACTTGAGGGTGAAACAAGTGCAGGTGGTGTGCATATGACATGGGCCTAAACAAAGGATACAGGAGGACTGCCATATGAGTGATTCAGATACATGATGATAGACTGATAGGGAACAGGGGAACTTAGGCGCAGGCCCAAAAAAAAAAATTCTTACCGCCAGGCCCACAATTAATTTCTGATACAGTCGCACCCGTAATTATTTAAAAATATTTAAAACGTACTGAAAGACTCTATTATTCATCGTTTTTGGGCATAATTTTTTTTCTTCTCCGCCGGTTTCTTTCCCTATTCCTCCATTAATCTCTGTAACGGATCTGCAAAGATTTTTTCTCCATCATTTATAGAAATAAATCATTTAAAATCGATGATTCAAAGAAGTAAATCATTTTTGACTAAACCCTAGAATACATTTCAACAAAAATGGATGAAACAGACGAAGAAGAAAAAATCAAGTAGAAGAAACAGAAAAAAAAGTTATGCAGCTAAATTTTCCCTTATATTGTCTTATGCACTAAACAAAATGATGCAGAAGACATTATGCACGTGCATAAAAATCCATAAATCAGAAAAGTGAAAAAAGTAATGCATAAGACAATATGCAGCTAAAACAAAATAATGCATAATGTCTTATGCATCTAAAAAAAAAACTGATGCATAACCAGAAAAGTGA
>NW_020650190.1:0-698 GCF_003573695.1 Papaver somniferum
AATCACCAACCAAATAAACCACTCCTGAAAGAGGATAAACAGATAATTGTTTGATACTTGTTGGTTGCCGCTCATGTAAACCATGATGCATCTGGTTTCATCCAGGCTCAAACTGTGATCAAACAGGCTTTGTCTTGGATGCACTGGATGTAACTGGGTACATCCTATGCTATTACTGAATGCACTTGGTAGATATTGTGTTATTACTGGATGCATTCAGATACATCCATTTTTATCATTGGAGGTAACCAGATACATCATTTGTTATTGTTGGTTGCATTTAGGTACATCTTGAATTTTAGAGAAAATTTATCTGTGAGCTAATAAATGTCTTTATCTACTTATCTTGGTTGGCGTTTATCTTAAAGTCTACATACTAAAAGTCAATATATCAAGCTTACATCCCCTAAATGAACAAATCTTGTTTATAACTGCACTGCGAATGTGATTACTTCATTTTCCACATGCCTTTTACTTTACCTGAGTGTGTTTCCTTTCTATGCGCAGTGTCAAGTCTTATTTGAATTTTTCATAGATATGATGTTTCTCCCGTGGTTGCTCTCTTCTCTTACACCAAAGAACTGTACATTATGTCCACAAAAAGGTAAGAAGAGTTGTTTCTCAGGCTGTTGCAAATCCTTTAGTTGATCTTATTGCTGGCTCAGCCGTTGTTGCGGTGACTGTGACTGTGGCTGCTT
>NW_020650191.1:0-909 GCF_003573695.1 Papaver somniferum
TCTTTCCCTAAAAACCAAAATTTTTCGTTTTCCCATCAAAACCAAATGTTTCCCAACAAAACCAAATTTTTTCCAAAAAGTCCAATCCCATTAAAAAACCAAATTTTCTTGTAGATAATGTGTTAGTTAAATTTCCTTTTGTATATATTTTGTGCTCATCCATTGTGACTCCTAATATGATGGATTTTTGCCTTGAATAACGGAGTTTTAATCGAGCTTTCGCCGTACAATCGGGTATTCTCTCTCCTTTTACTCTACTCAGCATGTTCCTCTTCATATATTGTTTTATAATTCTTTCCATATTTTGAAACATTGAGGACAATGTTTAGTTTAGGTTTGGGGGTATAGAGTAGATACCATGATAATTTGCCATAATTGAAAACGAACTCCTTCTTCTTTTTTGAAAAAATTGAAAAATTCCAAAAAAATTGAAAAATCAAATTCAAAAAAATTAAAAAATTGAAAAAAATCATAAAAAAATGGAGCTCATTTACCTTGAAATGTTGACTCTTGTGCAAATACGTAATTATTAGGAGTCTTAGTCTAGATATTTAGGCACCCTGATTCTAGCACAATTCACATTGTGATAAGAAATTTGCACGCGCACGATCTACCAATACATGTATGGCCTCGATCTTCAAGGTGTTTGATAGGAAGTTACGATTGCCAATCACTTTAGAATACTGAACGAAACTTGACTAGCTTGTTCTTTGGTTGGTTGGGATAGAAGGTGGAGGTTACATTAAGAAAAACAACCATCGAATTTAACTGGGTGCATCAAAAAGGGCTACCTCTTGCAAAGTGTCATGTAATTTTTTGTTTCCTTTTGTATATGTATCAAAAGTGTCTCCTTATTAAAAAAAAAAAAAAAAAAAAAAAAAAAAAAAAAAAAAAAAAAAAAAAAAAAAA
>NW_020650192.1:0-682 GCF_003573695.1 Papaver somniferum
GTTCCGAATTATATTCCTTATAAAATTTATCCTCCATAATTATACAATCTTTTTATCTCTATAAACTTTTTATCTTTTTTCAAACACTATTTTTTATCTCTGTAATCTTTTCACCTTTTTTTTTTCCGAACTCCATGGATTATGAAAAACTAGCTTACGGCCGAGGCAATTTTGAAAACTAGAAGTGATATTGCCAAAAAAAAAGATGACAGTGGTCGAAATGAATTCATCGACCAAAGATAATAAGCATCAAGATGTTATCCGTCAGATGCTGAAAATATATATGCCTAAAGTTTTTGTTAAGAGACATTTACTACTCTATGTTCTATCAATAAAATTTTCTATCAATAAAATTTGTTTGAGAATATTTCTCTTTTACTTTGGAGATACCGTTTCCATAAATAGGATATGTTTTATTTTATTTTTTTTATTTCCTTTTTCTAATCCTATATCAATTTTTGGTAGTCTTATTATTAACATTTTTATTGAAATAAATTAGGTAAGTACTTAAGGGTAGGCATGTCAACTAGACAACTACTATGGTCTTCTTAATATCTTAACAAAGTCAATCCGGACTATCTTTGTGAAACTGATGGAGTATATATTTCCAGAAAGGACCAAACGGACAGTTGACTGAGTCAACTGAACTAGACTCTCTCTAATATATTTCTAGAATCATAGG
>NW_020650193.1:0-9012 GCF_003573695.1 Papaver somniferum
TTCTATGATCTGTAAGTGTTCTAATAAGCCATCATTTGTCCAATTCTGACATGAGTTTAAGGTCTAAAAAGCAAAAACCCAATTTTTGCCGAAAAGCGTAGGTAGCGGTTCACGCTTTGTTTCTGTTAAAATGAACCGAAATATTTTGTGGATTTTTATATGTGATACTGTTCTATGATCTGTAAGTGTTCTAATGAGCCATCAGTTGTCCAATTCTGACATGAATTTAAGTTCTAAAAAACAAAAACCAATTTTTGCCGAAAAGCGTAGGTAGCGATTCACGCTTTGTTTCCGTTAAAATAAACCGAAATATTTTTTGGGTTTTTATATGTGATATTGTTCTAGTTTCTGTAAGGTTTATAATGAGCCATCATTTATCCAGTTTTGACCTGAATTTAAGGTCTAAAAAGCAAAAACCAATTTTTGCCGAAAAGCGTAGGTAGCGGTTCACGCTTTGTTTCCGTTAAAATTAACCGAAATATTTTTTGGGTTTTTATATGTGATATTGTTATATGATATGTAAGCTTTATAACGAGCCATCATTTGTCCAGTTCTGACCTGTATTTAAGGTCTGAAAAGCAAAAACCCAATTTTTGCCGAAAATCGTAGGTAGCGGTTCACGCTTTGTTTCCGTTAAAATGAACCGAAATATTTTGTGGATTTTTATATGTGATATTGTTCCATGATCTGTAAGCTTTCTAACGAGCCATCATTCGCCCAGTTCTGACCTGAATTTAAGGTCTGAAAAGCAAAAACCAATTTTTGCCGAAAAGCGTAGGTAGCGGTTCACGCTTTGTTTCCGTTAAAAAGAACCGAAATATTTTGTGGATTTTTATATGTGATATTGTTCTATGATCTTTAAGATTTCTAATGAGCCATCATTCGTCCAGTTTTGACCTGAATTTAAGGTCTGAAAAGCAAAAACCCAATTTTTGCCGAAAAGCGTAGGTAGCGGTTCACGCTTTGTTTCCGTTAAAAAGAACCGAAATATTTTGTGGATTTTTATATGTGATATTGTTCCATGATCTGTAAGCTTTCTAACGAGCCATCATTCGCCCAGTTCTGATCTGAATTTAAGGTCTGAAAAGCAAAAACCAATTTTTGCCGAAAAGCGTAGGTAGCGGTTCACGCTTTGTTTCCGTTAAAAAGAACCGAAATATTTTGTGGATTTTTATATGTGATATTGTTCTATGATCTTTAAGATTTCTAATGAGCCATCATTCGTCCAGTTATGACCTGAATTTAAGGTCTTAAAAGCAAAAACCCAATTTTTGCCGAAAAGCGTAGGTAGCGGTTCACGCTTTGTTTCCGTTAAAATGAACCGAAATATTTTGTGGATTTTTATATGTGATATTGTTCCATGATCTGTAAGATTTCTAACGAGCCATCATTCGCCCAGTTCTGACCTGAATTTAAGGTCTGAAAAGCAAAAACCAATTTTTGCCGAAAAGCGTAGGTAGCGGTTCACGCTTTGTTTCCGTTAAAAAGAACCGAAATATTTTGTGGATTTTTATATGTGATATTGTTCTATGATCTATAAGCTTTCTAATGAGCCATCATTCGTCCAGCTCTGACCTGAATTTAAGGTCTGAAAAGCAAAAACCAATTTTTGCCGAAAAGCGTAGGTAGCGGTTCACGCTTTGTTTCCGTTAAAATAAACCGAAATATTTTTTGGGTTTATAAGCTTTCTAATGTGATATTGTTCTATGATCTATAAGCTTTCTAATGAGCCATCATTCGTCCAGCTCTGACCTGAATTTAAGGTCTGAAAAGCAAAAACCAATTTTTGCCGAAAAGCGTAGGTAGCTGTTCACGCTTTGTTTCCGTTAAAATGAACCGAAATATTTTGTGGATTTTTATATGTGATACTGTTCTATGATCTGTAAGTGTTCTAATGAGCCATCAGTTGTCCAATTCTGACATGAGTTTAAGGTCTAAAAAACAAAAACCAATTTTTGCCGAAAAGCGTAGGTAGCGGTTCACGCTTTGTTTCCGTTAAAATAAACCGAAATATTTTTTGGGTTTTTATATATGATATTGTTCTAGTATCTGTAAGGTTTATAATGAGCCATCATTTATCCAGTTTTGACATGAATTTAAGGTCTAAAAAGCAAAAACCAATTTTTCCCGAAAAGCGTAGGTAGCGGTTCACGCTTTGTTTCCGTTAAAATTAACCGAAATATTTTTTGGGTTTTTATATGTGATATTCTTATATGATCTGTAAGCTTTCTAACGAGCCATCATTTGTCCAGTTCTGACCTGTATTTAAGGTCTGAAAAGCAAAAACCAATTTTTGCCGAAAAGCGTAGGTAGCGGTTCACACTTTGTTTCCGTTAAAATGAACCGAAATATTTTTTGGATTTTTATATGTGATAATGTTCTATGATCTGTAAGTGTTCTAATGAGCCATGAGTTGTCCAATTCTGACATGAATTCAAGGTCTAAAAAACAAAAACCAATTTTTGCCGAAAAGCGTAGGTAGCGGTTCACGCTTTGTTTCCGTTAAAATAAACCGAAATATTTTTTGGGTTTATAAGCTTTCTAATGTGATATTGTTCTATGATCTATAAGCTTTCTAATGAGCCATCATTCGTCCAGCTCTGACCTGAATTTAAGGTCTGAAAAGCAAAAACCAATTTTTGCCGAAAAGCGTAGGTAGCGGTTCACACTTTGTTTCCGTTAAAATGAACCGAAATATTTTTTGGATTTTTATATGTGATAATGTTCTATGATCTGTAAGTGTTCTAATGAGCCATCAGTTGTCCAATTCTGACATGAATTTAAGGTCTAAAAAACAAAAACCAATTTTTGCCGAAAAGCGTAGGTAGCGGTTCACGCTTTGTTTCCGTTAAAATAAACCGAAATATTTTTTGGGTTTATAAGCTTTCTAATGTGATATTGTTCTATGATCTATAAGCTTTCTAATGAGCCATCATTCGTCCAGCTCTGACCTGAATTTAAGGTCTGAAAAGCAAAAACCAATTTTTGCCGAAAAGCGTAGGTAGCGGTTCATACTTTGTTTCCGTTAAAAAGAACCGAAATATTTTGTGGATTTTTATATGTGATATTGTTCTATGATCTTTAAGATTTCTAATGAGCCATCATTCGTCCAGTTTTGACCTGAATTTAAGGTCTGAAAAGCAAAAACCCAATTTTTGCCGAAAAGCGTAGGTAGCGGTTCACGCTTTGTTTCCGTTAAAAAGAACCGAAATATTTTGTGGATTTTTATATGTGATATTGTTCCATGATCTGTAAGCTTTCTAACGAGCCATCATTCGCCCAGTTCTGACATGAATTTAAGGTCTGAAAAGCAAAAACCAATTTTTGCCGAAAAGCGTAGGTAGCGGTTCACGCTTTGTTTCCGTTAAAAAGAACCGAAATATTTTGTGGATTTTTATATGTGATATTGTTCTATGATCTATAAGCTTTATAATGAGCCATCATTCGTCCAGCTCTGACCTGAATTTAAGGTCTGAAAAGCAAAAACCCAATTTTTGCCGAAAAGCGTAGGTAGCGGTTCACGCTTTGTTTCCGTTAAAATGAACCGAAATATTTTGTGGATTTTTATATGTGATATTTTTCTATGATCTGTAAGTGTTCTAATGAGCCATCAGTTGTCCAATTCTGACATGAATTTAGGTCTAAAAAACAAAAACCAATTTTTGCCGAAAAGCGTAGGTAGCGGTTCACGCTTTGTTTCCGTTAAAATAAACCGAAATATTTTTTGGGTTTTTATATGTGATATTGTTCTAGTATCTGTAAGGTTTATAATGAGCCATCATTTATCCAGTTTTGACCTGAATTTAAGGTCTAAAAAGCAAAAACCAATTTTTGCCGAAAAGCGTAGGTAGCGGTTCACGCTTTGTTTCCGTTAAAATTAACCGAAATATTTTTTGGGTTTTTATATGTGATATTTTTATATGATCTGTAAGCTTTCTAACGAGCCATCATTTGTCCAGTTCTGACCTGTATTTAAGGTCTGAAAAGCAAAAACCAATTTTTGCCGAAAAGCGTAGGTAGCGGTTCACACTTTGTTTCCGTTAAAATGAACCGAAATATTTTTTGGATTTTTATATGTGATAATGTTCTATGATCTGTAAGTGTTCTAATGAGCCATCATTTGTCCAATTCTGACATGAGTTTAAGGTCTAAAAAGCAAAAACCCAATTTTTGCCGAAAAGCGTAGGTAGCGGTTCACGCTTTGTTTCCGTTAAAATGAACCGAAATATTTTGTGGATTTTTATATGTGATACTGTTCTATGATCTGTAAGTGTTCTAATGAGCCATCAGTTGTCCAATTCTGACATGAATTTAAGGTCTAAAAAACAAAAACCAATTTTTGCCGAAAAGCATAGGTAGCGGTTCACGCTTTGTTTCCGTTAAAATAAACCGAAATATTTTTTGGGTTTTTATATGTGATATTGTTCTAGTATCTGTAAGGTTTATAATGAGCCATCATTTATCCAGTTTTGACCTGAATTTAAGGTCTAAAAAGCAAAAACCAATTTTTGCCGAAAAGCGTAGGTAGCGGTTCACGCTTTGTTTCCGTTAAAATTAACCGAAATATTTTTTGGGTTTTTATATGTGATATTGTTATATGATATGTAAGCTTTATAACGAGCCATCATTTGTCCAGTTCTGACCTGTATTTAAGGTCTGAAAAGCAAAAACCAATTTTTGCCGAAAATCGTAGGTAGCGGTTCACGCTTTGTTTCCGTTAAAATGAACCGAAATATTTTGTGGATTTTTATATGTGATATTGTTCCATGATCTGTAAGCTTTCTAACGAGCCATCATTCGCCCAGTTCTGACCTGAATTTAAGGTCTGAAAAGCAAAAACCAATTTTTGCCGAAAAGCGTAGGTAGCGGTTCACGCTTTGTTTCCGTTAAAAAGAACCGAAATATTTTGTGGATTTTTATATGTGATATTGTTCTATGATCTATAAGCTTTATAATGAGCCATCATTCGTCCAGCTCTGACCTGAATTTAAGGTCTGAAAAGCAAAAACCCAATTTTTGCCGAAAAGCGTAGGTAGCGGTTCACGCTTTGTTTCCGTTAAAATGAACCGAAATATTTTGTGGATTTTTATATGTGATATTGTTCTATGATCTGTAAGTGTTCTAATGAGCCATCAGTTGTCCAATTCTGACATGAATTTAGGTCTAAAAAACAAAAACCAATTTTTGCCGAAAAGCGTAGGTAGCGGTTCACGCTTTGTTTCCGTTAAAATAAACCGAAATATTTTTTGGGTTTTTATATGTGATATTGTTCTAGTATCTGTAAGGTTTATAATGAGCCATCATTTATCCAGTTTTGACCTGAATTTAAGGTCTAAAAAGCAAAAACCAATTTTTGCCGAAAAGCGTAGGTAGCGGTTCACGCTTTGTTTCCGTTAAAATTAACCGAAATATTTTTTGGGTTTTTATATGTGATATTTTTATATGATCTGTAAGCTTTCTAACGAGCCATCATTTGTCCAGTTCTGACCTGTATTTAAGGTCTGAAAAGCAAAAACCAATTTTTGCCGAAAAGCGTAGGTAGTGGTTCACACTTTGTTTCCGTTAAAATGAACCGAAATATTTTTTGGATTTTTATATGTGATAATGTTCTATGATCTGTAAGTGTTCTAATGAGCCATCAGTTGTCCAATTCTGACATGAATTTAAGGTCTAAAAAACAAAAACCAATTTTTGCCGAAAAGCGTAGGTAGCGGTTCACGCTTTGTTTCCGTTAAAATAAACCGAAATATTTTTTGGGTTTATAAGCTTTCTAATGTGATATTGTTCTATGATCTATAAGCTTTCTAATGAGCCATCATTCGTCCAGCTCTGACCTGAATTTAAGGTCTGAAAAGCAAAAACCAATTTTTGCCGAAAAGCGTAGGTAGCGGTTCATACTTTGTTTCCGTTAAAATGAACCGAAATATTTTTTGGATTTTTATATGTGATAATGTTCTATGATCTGTAAGTGTTCTAATGAGCCATCATTTGTCCAATTCTGACATGAGTTTAAGGTCTAAAAATCAAAAACCCAATTTTTGCCGAAAAGCGTAGGTAGCGGTTCACGCTTTGTTTCCGTTAAAATGAACCGAAATATTTTGTGGATTTTTATATGTGATACTGTTCTATGATCTGTAAGTGTTCTAATGAGCCATCAGTTGTCCAATTATGACATGAATTTAAGGTCTAAAAAACAAAAACCAATTTTTGCCGAAAAGCGTAGGTAGCGGTTCACGCTTTGTTTCCGTTAAAATAAACCGAAATATTTTTTGGGTTTTTATATGTGATATTGTTCTAGTATCTGTAAAGTTTATAATGAGCAATCATTTATCCAGTTTTGACCTGAATTTAAGGTCTAAAAAGCAAAAACCAATTTTTGCCGAAAAGCGTAGGTCGGTTCACGCTTTGTTTCCGTTAAAATTAACCGAAATATTTTTTGGGTTTTTATATGTGATATTGTTATATGATCTGTAAGCTTTCTAACGAGCCATCATTTGTCCAGTTCTGACCTGTATTTAAGGTCTGAAAAGCAAAAACCAATTTTTGCCGAAAAGCGTAGGTAGCGGTTCACGCTTTGTTTCCGTTAAAAAGAACCGAAATATTTTGTGGATTTTTATATGTGATATTGTTCCATGATCTATAAGGTTTCTAATGAGCCATCATTCGTCCAGCTCTGACATGAATTTAAGGTCTGAAAAGCAAAAACCAATATTTGCCGAAAAGTGTAGGTAGCGGTTCACACTTTGTTTCCGTTAAAATGAACCGAAATATTTTGTGTATTTTTATATGTGATATTGTTCTATGATCTGTAAGCTTTCTAACGAGCCATCATTTGTCAAGTTCTTACCTGAATTTAAGGTCTGAAAAGCAAAAACCCAATTTTTGCCGAAAAGCGTAGGTAGCGGTTCACGCTTTGTTTCCGTTAAAAAGAACCGAAATATTTTGTGGATTTTTATATGTGATATTGTTCCATGATCTGTAAGCTTTCTAACGAGCCATCATTCGCCCAGTTCTGACCTGAATTTAAGGTCTGAAAAGCAAAAACCAATTTTTGCCGAAAAGCGTAGGTAGCGGTTCACGCTTTGTTTCCGTTAAAAAGAACCGAAATATTTTGTGGATTTTTATATGTGATATTGTTCTATGATCTTTAAGATTTCTAATGAGCCATCATTCGTCCAGCTTTGACCTGAATTTAAGGTCTGAAAAGCAAAAACCAATATTTGCCGAAAAGTGTAGGTAGCGGTTCACACTTTGTTTCCGTTAAAATGAACCGAAATATTTTGTGTATTTTTATATGTGATATTTTTCTATGATCTGTAAGCTTTCTAACGAGCCATCATTTGTCAAGTTCTGACCTGAATTTAAGGTCTGAAAAGCAAAAACCCAATTTTTGCCGAAAAGCGTAGGTAGCGGTTCACGCTTTGTTTCCGTTAAAATGAACCGAAATATTTTGTGGATTTTTATATGTGATATTGTTCCATGATCTGTAAGCTTTCTAACGAGCCATCATTCGCCCAGTTCTGACCTGAATTTAAGGTCTGAAAAGCAAAAACCAATTTTTGCCGAAAAGCGTAGGTAGCGGTTCACGCTTTGTTTCCGTTAAAAAGAACCGAAATATTTTGTGGATTTTTATATGTGATATTGTTCTATGATCTTTAAGATTTCTAATGAGCCATCATTCGTCCAGTTATGACCTGAATTTAAGGTCTGAATAGCAAAAACCAATTTGTGCCGAAAAGCGTAGGTAGCGGTTCACGATTTGTTTCCGTTAAAAAGAACCGAAATATTTTGTGGATTTTTATATGTGATATTGTTTTATGATCTGTAAGCTTTCTAATTAGCCATCATTCGTCTAGTTCTGACCTGAATTTAAGGTCTGAAAAGCAAAAACCAATTTTTGCCGAAAAGCGTTGGTAGGGGTTCACTTTGTTTCCGTTAAAATGAACCGAAATATTTTGTGGATTTTTATATGTGATAATTTTTTATGATATGTAAGTGTTCTAATGAGCCATCATTTGTCCAATTCTGACATGAGTTTAAGGTCTAAAAAGCAAAAACCCAATTTTTGCCGAAAAGCGTAGGTAGCGGTTCACGGTTTGTTTCCGTTAAAATGAACCGAAATATTTAGTGGATTTTTATATGTGATACTGTTCTATGATCTGTTAGTGTTCTAATGAGCCATCAGTTGTCCAATTCTGACATGAATTTAAGGTCTAAAAAACAAAAACCAATTTTTGCCGAAAAGCGTAGGTAGCGGTTCACGCTTTGTTTCCGTTAAAATAAACCGAAATATTTTTTGGGTTTTTATATGTGATACTGTTCTAGTATCTGTAAGCTTTCTAAAGAGCCATCATTTGTCAAGTTCTGGCCTGATTTTAAGGTCTGAAAAGCAAAAACCAATATTTTGCCGAAAAGCGTAGGTAGCGGTTCACGCTTTGTTTCCGTTAAAATTAACCGAAATATTTTTTGGATTTTTATATGTGATATTGTTCTATGATCTGTAAGCTTTCTAATGAGCCATCATTCGTCCAGTTATGACCTGAATTTAAGGTCTGAAAAGCAAAAACCAATTTTTGCCGAAAAGCGTAGGTAGCGGTTCACACTTTGTTTCCGTTAAAATGAACCGAAATATTTTTTGGATTTTTATATGTGATAATGTTCTATGATCTGTAAGTGTTCTAATGAGCCATCATTTGTCCAATTCTGACATGAGTTTAAGGTCTAAAAAGCAAAAACCCAATTTTTGCCGAAAAGCGTAGGTAGCGGTTCACGCTTTGTTTCCGTTAAAATGAACCGAAATATTTTGTGGATTTTTATATGTGATACTGTTCTATGATCTGTAAGTGTTCTAATGAGCCATCAGTTGTCCAATTATGACATGAATTTAAGGTCTAAAAAACAAAAACCAATTTTTGCCGAAAAGCGTAGGTAGCGGTTCACGCTTTGTTTCCGTTAAAATAAACCGAAATATTTTTTGGGTTTTTATATGTGATATTGTTCTAGTATCTGTAA
>NW_020650193.1:12071-62023 GCF_003573695.1 Papaver somniferum
TATGATCTGTAAGATTTCTAATTAGCCATCATTCGTCTAGTTCTGACCTGAATTTAAGGTCTGAAAAGCAAAAACCAATTTTTGCTGAAAAGCGTAGGTAGGGGTTCACTTTGTTTCCGTTAAAATGAACCGAAATATTTTGTGGATTTTTATATGTGATATTGTTCCATGATCTGTAAGCTTTCTAACGAGCCATCATTCGCCCAGTTCTGACCTGAATTTAAGGTCTGAAAAGCAAAAACCAATTTTTGCCGAAAAGCGTAGGTAGCGGTTCACGCTTTGTTTCCGTTAAAAAGAACCGAAATATTTTGTGTATTTTTATATGTGATATTGTTCTATGATATTTAAGATTTATAATGAGCCATCATTCGTCCAGTTATGACCTGAATTTAAGGTCTGAATAGCAAAAACCAATTTGTGCCGAAAAGCGTAGGTAGCGGTTCACGATTTGTTTCCGTTAAAAAGAACCGAAATATTTTGTGGATTTTTATATGTGATATTGTTCTATGATCTGTAAGCTTTCTAATTAGCCATCATTCGTCTAGTTCTGACCTGAATTTAAGGTCTGAAAAGCAAAAACCAATTTTTGCCGAAAAGCGTAGGTAGGGGTTCACTTTGTTTCCGTTAAAATGAACCGAAATATTTTGTGGATTTTTATATGTGACATTGTTCCATGATCTGTAAGCTTTCTAACGAGCCATCATTCGCCCAGTTCTGACCTGAATTTAAGGTCTGAAAAGCAAAAACCAATTTTTGCCGAAAAGCGTAGGTAGCGAGCGGTTCACGCTTTGTTTCCGTTAAAATTAACCGAAATATTTTTTGGATTTTTATATGTGATATTGTTCTATGATCTGTAAGCTTTCTAATGAGCCATCATTCGTCCAGTTATGACCTGAATTTAAGGTCTGAAAAGCAAAAACCAATTTTTGCCGAAAAGCGTAGGTAGCGGTTCACACTTTGTTTCCGTTAAAATGAACAGAAATATTTTTTGGATTTTTATATGTGATAATGTTCTATGATCTGTAAGTGTTCTAATAAGCCATCATTTGTCCAATTCTGACATGAGTTTAAGGTCTAAAAAGCAAAAACCCAATTTTTGCCGAAAAGCGTAGGTAGCGGTTCACGCTTTGTTTCTGTTAAAATGAACCGAAATATTTTGTGGATTTTTATATGTGATACTGTTCTATGATCTGTAAGTGTTCTAATGAGCCATCAGTTGTCCAATTCTGACATGAATTTAAGTTCTAAAAAACAAAAACCAATTTTTGCCGAAAAGCGTAGGTAGCGATTCACGCTTTGTTTCCGTTAAAATAAACCGAAATATTTTTTGGGTTTTTATATGTGATATTGTTCTCGTATCTGTAAGGTTTATAGTGAGCCATCATTTATCCAGTTTTGACCTGAATTTAAGGTCTAAAAAGCAAAAACCAATTTTTGCCGAAAAGCGTAGGTAGCGGTTCACGCTTTGTTTCCGTTAAAATTAACCGAAATATTTTTTGGGTTTTTATATGTGATATTGTTATATGATATGTAAGCTTTATAACGAGCCATCATTTGTCCAGTTCTGACCTGTATTTAAGGTCTGAAAAGCAAAAACCCAATTTTTGCCGAAAATCGTAGGTAGCGGTTCACGCTTTGTTTCCGTTAAAATGAACCGAAATATTTTGTGGATTTTTATATGTGATATTGTTCCATGATCTGTAAGCTTTCTAACGAGCCATCATTCGCCCAGTTCTGACCTGAATTTAAGGTCTGAAAAGCAAAAACCAATTTTTGCCGAAAAGCGTAGGTAGCGGTTCACGCTTTGTTTCCGTTAAAAAGAACCGAAATATTTTGTGGATTTTTATATGTGATATTGTTCTATGATCTTTAAGATTTCTAATGAGCCATCATTCGTCTAGTTATGACCTGAATTTAAGGTCTGAAAAGCAAAAACCCAATTTTTGCCGAAAAGCGTAGGTAGCGGTTCACGCTTTGTTTCCGTTAAAATGAACCGAAATATTTTGTGGATTTTTATATGTGATATTGTTCCATGATCTGTAAGATTTCTAACGAGCCATCATTCGCCCAGTTCTGACCTGAATTTAAGGTCTGAAAAGCAAAAACCAATTTTTGCCGAAAAGCGTTGGTAGCGGTTCACGCTTTGTTTCTGTTAAAATGAACCGAAATATTTTGTGGATTTTTATATGTGATATTGTTCTATGATCTTTAAGATTTCTAATGAGCCATCATTCGTCCAGTTATGACCTGAATTTAAGGTCTGAATAGCAAAAACCAATTTGTGCCGAAAAGCGTAGGTAGCGGTTCACGATTTGTTTCCGTTAAAAAGAACCGAAATATTTTGTGGATTTTTATATGTGATATTGTTTTATGATCTGTAAGCTTTCTAATTATCCATCATTCGTCTAGTTCTGACCTGAATTTAAGGTCTGAAAAGCAAAAACCAATTTTTGCCGAAAAGCGTTGGTAGGGGTTCACTTTGTTTCCGTTAAAATGAACCGAAATATTTTGTGGATTTTTATATGTGATAATGTTTTATGATATGTAAGTGTTCTAATGAGCCATCATTTGTCCAATTCTGACATGAGTTTAAGGTCTAAAAAGCAAAAACCCAATTTTTGCCGAAAAGCGTAGGTAGCGGTTCACGGTTTGTTTCCGTTAAAATGAACCGAAATATTTAGTGGATTTTTATATGTGATACTGTTCTATGATCTGTAAGTGATCTAATGAGCCATCAGTTGTCCAATTCTGACATGAATTTAAGGTCTAAAAAACAAAAACCAATTTTTGCCGAAAAGCGTAGGTAGCGGTTCACGCTTTGTTTCCGTTAAAATAAACCGAAATATTTTTTGGGTTTTTATATGTGATACTGTTCTAGTATCTGTAAGCTTTCTAAAGAGCCATCATTTGTCAAGTTCTGACCTGATTTTAAGGTCTGAAAAGCAAAAACCAATATTTTGCCGAAAAGCGTAGGTAGCGGTTCACGCTTTGTTTCCGTTAAAATTAACCGAAATATTTTTTGGATTTTTATATGTGATATTGTTCTATGATATGTAAGCTTTCTAATGAGCCATCATTCGTCCAGTTATGACCTGAATTTAAGGTCTGAAAAGCAAAAACCAATTTTTGCCGAAAAGCGTAGGTAGCGGTTCACACTTTGTTTCCGTTAAAATGAACCGAAATATTTTTTGGATTTTTATATGTGATAATGTTCTATGATCTGTAAGTGTTCTAATGAGCCATCATTTGTCCAATTCTGACATGAGTTTAAGGTCTAAAAAGCAAAAACCCAATTTTTGCCGAAAAGCGTAGGTAGCGGTTCACGCTTTGTTTCCGTTAAAATTAACCGAAATATTTTTTGGGTTTTTATATGTGATATTGTTATATGATCTGTAAGCTTTCTAATGAGCCATCATTTGTCCAGTTCTGACCTGAATTTAAGGTCTGAAAAGCAAAAACCAATTTTTGCCGAAAAGCGTAGGTAGCGGTTCACGCTTTGTTTCCGTTAAAATTAACCGAAATATTTTTTGGATTTTTATATGTGATATTGTTCTATGATCTGTAAGCTTTCTAATGAGCCATCATTCGTCCAGTTATGACCTGAATTTAAGGTCTGAAAAGCAAAAACCAATTTTTGCCGAAAAGCGTAGGTAGCGGTTCACGCTTTGTTTCCGTTAAAAAGAACCGAAATATTTTGTGTATTTTTATATGTGATATTGTTCTATGATATTTAAGATTTATAATGAGCCATCATTCGTCCAGTTATGACCTGAATTTAAGGTCTGAATAGCAAAAACCAATTTGTGTCGAAAAGCGTAGGTACGGTTCACGATTTGTTTCCGTTAAAAGGAACCGAAATATTTTGTGGATTTTTATATGTGATATTTTTCTATGATCTTTAAGATTTCGAATGAGCCATCATTCGTCAGTTCTGACCTGAATTTAAGGTCTGAAAAGCAAAAACCAATTTTTGCCGAAAAGCGTAGGTAGCGGTTGACGCTTTGTTTCCGTTAAAATGAACCGAAATATTTTGTGGATTTTTGTATGTGATATTGTTCTATGATCTGTAAGCTTTCTAATGAGCCATCATTCGTCCAGTTCTGACCTGAATTTAAGGTCTGAAAAGCAAAAACCAATTTTTGCCGAAAAGCGTAGGTAGCGGTTCACGCTTTGTTTCCGTTAAAATGAACCGTAATATTTTTTGGATTTTTATATGTGATATTGTTATATGTTCTTTAATCTTTCTAATGAGCCATCATTTGTCCAGTTCTGACCTGAATTTAAGGTCTGAAAAGCAAAAACCAATTTTTGCCGAAAAGCGTAGGTAGCGGTTCACGCTTTGTTTCCGTTAAAATGAACCGAAATATTTTGTGGATTTTTGTATGTGATATTGTTCTATGATCTGTAAGCTTTCTAATGAGCCATCATTCGTCCAGTTCTGACCTGAATTTAAGGTCTGAAAAGCAAAAACCAATTTTTGCCGAAAAGCGTAGGTAGCGGTTCACGCTTTGTTTCCGTTAAAAAGAACCGAAATATTTTGTGGATTTTTATATGTGATATTGTTCTATGATCTTTAAGATTTCTAATGAGCCATCATTCGTCCAGTTATGACCTGAATTTAAGGTCTGAATAGCAAAAACCAATTTGTGCCGAAAAGCGTAGGTAGCGGTTCACGATTTGTTTCCGTTAAAAGGAACCAAAATATTTTGTGGATTTTTATATGTGATATTTTTCTATGATCTGTAAGCTTTCTAATTAGCCATCATTCGTCTAGTTCTGACCTGAATTTAAGGTCTGAAAAGCAAAAACCAATTTTTGCTGAAAAGCGTAGGTAGGGGTTCACTTTGTTTCCGTTAAAATGAACCGAAATATTTTGTGGATTTTTATATGTGATATTGTTCCATGATCTGTAAGCTTTCTAACGAGCCATCATTCGCCCAGTTCTGACCTGAATTTAAGGTCTGAAAAGCAAAAACCAATTTTTGCCGAAAAGCGTAGGTAGCGGTTCACGCTTTGTTTCCGTTAAAAAGAACCGAAATATTTTGTGGATTTTTATATGTGATATTGTTCTATGATCTATAAGCTTTATAACGAGCCATCATTCGTCCAGCTCTGACCTGAATTTAAGGTCTGAAAAGCAAAAACCCAATTTTTGCCGAAAAGCGTAGGTAGCGGTTCACACTTTGTTTCCGTTAAAATGAACAGAAATATTTTTTGGATTTTTATATGTGATAATGTTCTATGATCTGTAAGTGTTCTAATGAGCCATCATTTGTCCAATTCTGACATGAGTTTAAGGTCTAAAAAGCAAAAACCCAATTTTTGCCGAAAAGCGTAGGTAGCGGTTCACGCTTTGTTTCCGTTAAAATTAACCGAAATATTTTTTGGGTTTTTATATGTGATATTGTTATATGATCTGTAAGCTTTCTAATGAGCCATCATTTGTCCAGTTCTGACCTGAATTTAAGGTCTGAAAAGCAAAAACCAATTTTTGCCGAAAAGCGTAGGTAGCGGTTCACGCTTTGTTTCCGTTAAAATTAACCGAAATATTTTTTGGATTTTTATATGTGATATTGTTCTATGATCTGTAAGCTTTCTAATGAGCCATCATTCGTCCAGTTATGACCTGAATTTAAGGTCTGAAAAGCAAAAACCAATTTTTGCCGAAAAGCGTAGGTAGCGGTTCACACTTTGTTTCCGTTAAAATGAACAGAAATATTTTTTGGATTTTTATATGTGATAATGTTCTATGATCTGTAAGTGTTCTAATAAGCCATCATTTGTCCAATTCTGACATGAGTTTAAGGTCTAAAAAGCAAAAACCCAATTTTTGCCGAAAAGCGTAGGTAGCGGTTCACGCTTTGTTTCTGTTAAAATGAACCGAAATATTTTGTGGATTTTTATATGTGATACTGTTCTATGATCTGTAAGTGTTCTAATGAGCCATCAGTTGTCCAATTCTGACATGAATTTAAGTTCTAAAAAACAAAAACCAATTTTTGCCGAAAAGCGTAGGTAGCGATTCACGCTTTGTTTCCGTTAAAATAAACCGAAATATTTTTTGGGTTTTTATATGTGATATTGTTCTCGTATCTGTAAGGTTTATAGTGAGCCATCATTTATCCAGTTTTGACCTGAATTTAAGGTCTAAAAAGCAAAAACCAATTTTTGCCGAAAAGCGTAGGTAGCGGTTCACGCTTTGTTTCCGTTAAAATTAACCGAAATATTTTTTGGGTTTTTATATGTGATATTGTTATATGATATGTAAGCTTTATAACGAGCCATCATTTGTCCAGTTCTGACCTGTATTTAAGGTCTGAAAAGCAAAAACCCAATTTTTGCCGAAAATCGTAGGTAGCGGTTCACGCTTTGTTTCCGTTAAAATGAACCGAAATATTTTGTGGATTTTTATATGTGATATTGTTCCATGATCTGTAAGCTTTCTAACGAGCCATCATTCGCCCAGTTCTGACCTGAATTTAAGGTCTGAAAAGCAAAAACCAATTTTTGCCGAAAAGCGTAGGTAGCGGTTCACGCTTTGTTTCCGTTAAAAAGAACCGAAATATTTTGTGGATTTTTATATGTGATATTGTTCTATGATCTTTAAGATTTCTAATGAGCCATCATTCGTCCAGTTATGACCTGAATTTAAGGTCTTAAAAGCAAAAACCCAATTTTTGCCGAAAAGCGTAGGTAGCGGTTCACGCTTTGTTTCCGTTAAAATGAACCGAAATATTTTGTGGATTTTTATATGTGATATTGTTCCATGATCTGTAAGATTTCTAACGAGCCATCATTCGCCCAGTTCTGACCTGAATTTAAGGTCTGAAAAGCAAAAACCAATTTTTGCCGAAAAGCGTAGGTAGCGGTTCACGCTTTGTTTCCGTTAAAAAGAACCGAAATATTTTGTGGATTTTTATATGTGATATTGTTCTATGATCTTTAAGATTTCGAATGAGCCATCATTCGTCAGTTCTGACCTGAATTTAAGGTCTGAAAAGCAAAAACCAATTTTTGCCGAAAAGCGTAGGTAGTGGTTGACGCTTTGTTTCCGTTAAAATGAACCGAAATATTTTGTGGATTTTTGTATGTGATATTGTTCTATGATCTGTAAGCTTTCTAATGAGCCATCATTCGTCCAGTTCTGACCTGAATTTAAGGTCTGAAAAGCAAAAACCAATTTTTGCCGAAAAGCGTAGGTAGCGGTTCACGCTTTGTTTCCGTTAAAATGAACCGAGATATTTTGTGGATTTTTAAATGTGATATTGTTCTATGATATGTAAGCTTTATAACGAGCCATCATTTGTCAAGTTCTGACCTGAATTTAAGGTCTGAAAAGCAAAAACCAATATTTTCCGAAAAGCGTAGGTATGAGGTTCACGCTTTGTTTCCGTTAAAATGAACCGAAATATTTTGTGGATTTTTATATGTGATATTGTTCTATGATCTGTAAGCTTTCGAATGATCCAGCATTCGTCCAGTTCTGACCTGAATTTAAGGTCTGAAAACAAAAACCAATTTTTGCCGAAAAGCGTAGGTAGCGGTTCACGCTTTGTGTCCGTTAAAATGAACCGAAATATTTTGTGGATTTTTATATGTGATATTGTTCTATGATCTGTAAGCTTTCAAATGATCCATCATTCGTCCAGTTCTGACCTGAATTTAAGGTCTGAAAAGCAAAAACCAATTTTTGCCGAAAAGCGTAGGTAGCGGTTCACGCTTTGTTTCCGTTAAAATGAACCGAAATATTCTGTGGATTTTTATATGTGATATTGTTCTATGATCTGTAAGATTTCGAATGAGCCATCAATCATCCAGTTCTGACCTGAATTTAAGGTCTGAAAATCAAAAACCAATTTTTGCCGAAAAGCGTAGGTAGCGGTTCACGCTTTGTTTCCGTTAAAATGAACCGAACTATTTTGTGGATTTTTATATGTGATATTGTTCTATGATCTGTAAGCTTTCTAATGAGCCATCATTCGCCCAGTTCTGACCTGAATTTAAGGTCTGAAAAGCAAAAACCAATTTTTGCCGAAAAGCGTAGGTAGCGGTTCACGCTTTGTTTCCGTTAAAATGAACCGAAATATTTTGTGGATTTTTATATGTGATATTGTTCTATGATCTGTAATCTTTCTAATGAGCCATCATTCGTCCAGATCTGACCTGAATTTAAGGTCTGAAAAGCAAAAACCAATATTTGCCGAAAAGTGTAGGTAGCGGTTCACGCTTTGTTTCCGTTAAAATGAACCGAAATATTTTGTCGATTTTTATATGTGATATTGTTCTATGATCTGTAAGCTTTCTAATTAGCCATCATTCGTCCATCTCTGACCTGAATTTAAGGTCTGAAAAGCAAAAACCAATATTTGCCGAAAAGTGTAGGTAGCGGTTCACGCTTTGTTTCCGTTAAAATTAACCGAAATATTTTTTGGATTTTTATATGTGATATTGTTATATGATCTTTAAGCTCTCTAATGAACCATCATTCGTCCAGTTCTGACCTGAATATAAGGTCTGAAAAGCATAAACCAATTTTTTCCGAAAAGCGTAGGTAGCGGTTCACGCTTTGTTTCCGTTAAAATGAACCGAAATATTTTTTGGATTTTTATATGTGATATTGTTCTATGATATGTAAGCTTTCTAATGAGCCATCATTCGTCCAGTTATGACCTGAATTTAAGGTCTGAAAAGCAAAAACCAATTTTTGCCGAAAAGCGTAGGTAGCGGTTCACACTTTGTTTCCGTTAAAATGAACAGAAATATTTTTTGGATTTTTATATGTGATAATGTTCTATGATCTGTAAGTGTTCTAATGAGCCATCATTTGTCCAATTCTGACATGAGTTTAAGGTCTAAAAAGCAAAAACCCAATTTTTGCCGAAAAGCGTAGGTAGCGGTTCACGCTTTGTTTCCGTTAAAATGAACCGAAATATTTTGTGGATTTTTATATGTGATACTGTTCTATGATCTGTAAGTGTTCTAATGAGCCATCAGTTGTCCAATTCTGACATGAATTTAAGGTCTAAAAAACAAAAACCAATTTTTGCCGAAAAGCGTAGGTAGCGAGCGGTTCACGCTTTGTTTCCATTAAAATTAACCGAAATATTTTTTGGATTTTTATATGTGATATTATTCTATGATCTGTAAGCTTTCTAATGAGCCATCATTCGTCCAGTTATGACCTGAATTTAAGGTCTGAAAAGCAAAATCCAATTTTTGCCGAAAAGCGTAGGTAGCGGTTCACACTTTGTTTCCGTTAAAATGAACAGAAATATTTTGTGGATTTTTACATGTGATACTGTTCTATGATCTGTAAGCTTTCTAATGAGCAATCATTCGTCCAAATCTGACCTGAATTTAAGGTCTGAAAAGCAAAAACAAATATTTGCCGAAAAGTGTAGGTAGAGAGGTTCACGCTTTGTTTCCGTTAAAATGAATCGAAATATTTTTTGGATTTTTATATGTGATAATGTTCTATGATCTGCAAGGTTTCTAATGAGCCATCATTTGTCCAGTTCTGACCTGAATTTAAGGTCTGAAAAGCAAAAACCAAATTTTGCCGAAAAGCGTAGGTAGCGGTTCACGCTTTGTTTCCGTTAAATTGAACCGAATTTTTTTTTGGATTTTTATATGTGATATTGTTCTATGATCTGTAAGATTTCGAATGAGCCATCATTCGTCAGTTCTGACCTGAATTTAAGGTCTGAAAAGCAATAACCAATTTTTGCCAAAAAGCGTAGGTAGCGGTTCACGCTTTGTTTCCGTTAAACTGAACCGAATTTTTTTTTGGATTTTTATATGTGATATTGTTCTATGATATGTAAGATTTCGAATGAGCCATCATTCGTCAGTTCTGACCTGAATTTAAGGTCTGAAAAGCAATAACCAATTTTTGCCGAAAAGCGTAGGTAGCGGTTCACGCTTTGTTTCCGTTAAAATGAACCGAAATATTTTGTGGATTTTTACATGTGATATTGTTCTATGATCTGTAAGCTTTCTAATGAGCCATCATTCGTCCAGTTCTGACCTGAATTTAAGGTCTGAAAAGCAAAAACCAATATTTGCTGAAAAGCGTAGGTAGCGGTTCACGCTTTGTTTCCGTTAAAATGAACCGAAATATTTTGTGGATTTTTATATGTGATACTTTTCTATGATCTGTAAGTGTTCTAAGGAGCCATCAGTTGTCCAATTCTGACATGAATTTAAGGTCTGAAAAGCAAAAACCAATTTTTGCCGAAAAGCGTAAGTAGCGGTTCACGCTTTGTTTCCGTTAAAATGAATCGAAATATTTTTTGGATTTTTATATGTGATAATGTTCTATGATCTGCAAGGTTTCTAATGAGCCATCATTTGTCCAGTTCTGACCGGAATTTAAGGTCTAAAAAGCAAAAACCAAATTTTGCCGAAAAGCGTAGGTAGCGGTTCACGCTTTGTTTCCGTTAAATTGAATCGAATTTTTTTTTGGATTTTTATATGTGATATTGTTCTATGATCTGTAAGCTTTCTAATGAGCCATCATTCGTCAGTTCTGACCTGAATTTAAGGTCTGAAAAGCAAAAACCAATTTTTGCCGAAAAGCGTAGGTAGCGGTTCACGCTTTGTTTCCGTTAAACTGAACCGAATTTTTTTTTGGATTTTTATATGTGATATTGTTCTATGATATGTAAGCTTTCTAATGAGCCATCATTCGTCCAGTTATGACCTGAATTTAAGGTCTGAAAAGCAAAAACCAATTTTTGCCGAAAAGCGTAGGTAGCGGTTCACACTTTGTTTCCGTTAAAATGAACAGAAATATTTTTTGGATTTTTATATGTGATAATGTTCTATGATCTGTAAGTGTTCTAATGAGCCATCATTTGTCCAATTCTGACATGAGTTTAAGGTCTAAAAAGCAAAAACCCAATTTTTGCCGAAAAGCGTAGGTAGCGGTTCACGCTTTGTTTCCGTTAAAATGAACCGAAATATTTTGTGGATTTTTATATGTGATACTGTTCTATGATCTGTAAGTGTTCTAATGAGCCATCAGTTGTCCAATTCTGACATGAATTTAAGGTCTAAAAAACAAAAACCAATTTTTGCCGAAAAGCGTAGGTAGCGAGCGGTTCACGCTTTGTTTCCATTAAAATTAACCGAAATATTTTTTGGATTTTTATATGTGATATTATTCTATGATCTGTAAGCTTTCTAATGAGCCATCATTCGTCCAGTTATGACCTGAATTTAAGGTCTGAAAAGCAAAATCCAATTTTTGCCGAAAAGCGTAGGTAGCGGTTCACACTTTGTTTCCGTTAAAATGAACAGAAATATTTTGTGGATTTTTATATGTAATACTGTTCTATGATCTATAAGTGTTCTAATGAGCCATCATTTGTCCAATTCTGACATGAGTTTAAGGTCTAAAAAGCAAAAACCCAATTTTTCCCGAAAAGCGTAGGTAGCGGTTCACGCTTTGTTTCCGTTAAAATGAACCGAAATATTTTGTGGATTTTTATATGTAATACTGTTCTATGATCTATAAGTAGTCTAATGAGCCATCATTTGTCCAATTCTGACATGAGTTTAAGGTCTAAAAAGCAAAAACCCAATTTTTGCCGAAAAGCGTAGGTAGCGGTTCACGCTTTGTTTCCGTTAAAATGAACCGAAATATTTTGTGGATTTTTATATGTGATATTGTTCTATGATCTGTAAGCTTTCTAATGAGCCATCATTCGTCCAGTTCTGACCTGAATTTAAGGTCTGAAAAGCAAAAACCAATTTTTGCTGAAAAGCGTAGGTAGCGGTTCACGCTTTGTTTCCATTTAAATGAACCGAAATATTTTGTGGATTTTTATATGTGATACTGTTCTATGATCTGTAAGCTTTCTAATGAGCAATCATTCGTCCAAATCTGACCTGAATTTAAGGTCTGAAAAGCAAAAACAAATATTTGCCGAAAAGTGTAGGTAGAGAGGTTCACGCTTTGTTTCCGTTAAAATGAATCGAAATATTTTTTGGATTTTTATATGTGATAATGTTCTATGATCTGCAAGGTTTCTAATGAGCCATCATTTGTCCAGTTCTGACCTGAATTTAAGGTCTGAAAAGCAAAAACCAAATTTTGCCGAAAAGCGTAGGTAGCGGTTCACGCTTTGTTTCCGTTAAATTGAACCGAAATTTTTTTTGGATTTTTATATGTGATATTGTTCTATGATCTGTAAGATTTCGAATGAGCCATCATTCGTCAGTTCTGACCTGAATTTAAGGTCTGAAAAGCAATAACCAATTTTTGCCAAAAAGCGTAGGTAGCGGTTCACGCTTTGTTTCCGTTAAACTGAACCGAATTTTTTTTTGGATTTTTATATGTGATATTGTTCTATGATATGTAAGCTTTCTAATGAGACATCATTCGTCCAGTTATGACCTGAATTTAAGGTCTGAAAAGCAAAAACCAATTTTTGCCGAAAAGCGTAGGTAGCGGTTCACACTTTGTTTCCGTTAAAATGAACAGAAATATTTTTTGGATTTTTATATGTGATAATGTTCTATGATCTGTAAGTGTTCTAATGAGCCATCATTTGTCCAATTCTGACATGAGTTTAAGGTCTAAAAAGCAAAAACCCAATTTTTGCCGAAAAGCGTAGGTAGCGAGCGGTTCACGCTTTGTTTCCATTAAAATTAACCGAAATATTTTTTGGATTTTTATATGTGATATTATTCTATGATCTGTAAGCTTTCTAATGAGCCATCATTCGTCCAGTTATGACCTGAATTTAAGGTCTGAAAAGCAAAATCCAATTTTTGCTGAAAAGCGTAGGTAGCAGTTCACGCTTTGTTTCCGTTAAAATGAACCGAAATATTTTGTGGATTTTTATATGTGATACTGTTCTATGATCTGTATGTGTTCTAATGAGCCATCATTCGTCCAGTTATGACATGAATTTAAGGTCTGAAAAGCAAAATCCAATTTTTGCCGAAAAGCGTAGGTAGCGGTTCACACTTTGTTTCCGTTAAAATGAACCGAAATATTTTGTGGATTTTTATATGTAATACTGTTCTATGATCTATAAGTGTTCTAATGAGCCATCATTTGTCCAATTCTGACATGAGTTTAAGGTCTAAAAAGCAAAAACCCAATTTTTGCCGAAAAGCGTAGGTAGCGGTTCACGCTTTGTTTCCGTTAAAATGAACCGAAATATTTTGTGGATTTTTATATGTGATACTTTTCTATGATCTGTAAGTGTTCTAATGAGCCATCATTCGTCCAGTTCTGACCTGAATTTAAGGTCTGAAACGCAAAAACCAATTTTTGCCGAAAAGCGTAGGTAGAGAGGTTCACGCTTTGTTTCCGTTAAAATGAATCGAAATATTTTTTGGATTTTTATATGTGATAATGTTCTATGATCTGCAAGGTTTCTAATGAGCCATCATTTGTCCAGTTCTGACCGGAATTTAAGGTCTGAAAAGCAAAAACCAAATTTTGCCGAAAATCGTAGGTAGCGGTTCACGCTTTGTTTCCGTTAAATTGAACCGAAATTTTTTTTGGATTTTTATATGTGATATTGTTCTATGATCTGTAAGATTTCGAATGAGCCATCATTCGTCAGTTCTGACCTGAATTTAAGGTCTGAAAAGCAAAAACCAATTTTTGCCGAAAAGCGTAGGTAGCGGTTCACGCTTTGTTTCCGTTAAACTGAACCGAATTTTTTTTTGGATTTTTATATGTGATATTGTTCTATGATATGTAAGCTTTCTAATGAGTCATCATTCTTCCAGTTATGACCTGAATTTAAGGTCTGAAAAGCAAAAACCAATTTTTGCCGAAAAGCGTAGGTAGCGGTTCACACTTTGTTTCCGTTAAAATGAACAGAAATATTTTTTGGATTTTTATATGTGATAATGTTCTATGATCTGTAAGTGTTCTAATGAGCCATCATTTGTCCAATTCTGACATGAGTTTAAGGTCTAAAAAGCAAAAACCCAATTTTTGCCGAAAAGCGTAGGTAGCGGTTCACGCTTTGTTTCCGTTAAAATGAACCGAAATATTTTGTGGATTTTTATATGTGATACTGTTCTATGATCTGTAAGTGTTCTAATGAGCCATCAGTTGTCCAATTCTGACATGAATTTAAGGTCTAAAAAACAAAAACCAATTTTTGCCGAAAAGCGTAGGTAGCGAGCGGTTCACGCTTTGTTTCCGTTAAAATTAACCGAAATATTTTTTGGATTTTTATATGTGATATTATTCTATGACCTGTAAGCTTTCTAATGAGCCATCATTCGTCCAGTTATGACCTGAATTTAAGGTCTGAAAAGCAAAATCCAATTTTTGCCGAAAAGCGTAGGTAGCGGTTCACACTTTGTTTCCGTTAAAATGAACCGAAATATTTTGTGGATTTTTATATGTAATACTGTTCTATGATCTATAAGTGTTCTAATGAGCCATCATTTGTCCAATTCTGACATGAGTTTAAGGTCTAAAAAGCAAAAACCCAATTTTTCCCGAAAAGCGTAGGTAGCGGTTCACGCTTTGTTTCCGTTAAAATGAACCGAAATATTTTGTGGATTTTTATGTGTGATACTTTTCTATGATCTGTAAGTGTTCTAATGAGCCATCATTCGTCCAGTTCTGACCTGAATTTAAGGTCTGAAACGCAAAAACCAATTTTTGCCGAAAAGCGTAGGTAGAGAGGTTCACGCTTTGTTTCCGTTAAAATGAATCGAAATATTTTTTGGATTTTTATATGTGATAATGTTCTATGATCTGCAAGGTTTCTAATGAGCCATCATTTGTCCAGTTCTGACCGGAATTTAAGGTCTGAAAAGCAAAAACCAAATTTTGCCGAAAAGCGTAGGTAGCGGTTCACGCTTTGTTTCCGTTAAATTGAACCGAAATTTTTTTTGGATTTTTATATGTGATATTGTTCTATGATCTGTAAGATTTCGAATGAGCCATCATTCGTCAGTTCTGACCTGAATTTAAGGTCTGAAAAGCAAAAACCAATTTTTGCCGAAAAGCGTAGGTAGCGGTTCACGCTTTGTTTCCGTTAAACTGAACCGAATTTTTTTTTGGATTTTTTTATGTGATATTGTTCTATGATATGTAAGCTTTCTAATGAGTCATCATTCTTCCAGTTATGACCTGAATTTAAGGTCTGAAAAGCAAAAACCAATTTTTGCCGAAAAGCGTAGGTAGCGGTTCACACTTTGTTTCCGTTAAAATGAACAGAAATATTTTTTGGATTTTTATATGTGATAATGTTCTATGATCTGTAAGTGTTCTAATGAGCCATCATTTGTCCAATTCTGACATGAGTTTAAGGTCTAAAAAGCAAAAACCCAATTTTTGCCGAAAAGCGTAGGTAGCGGTTCACGCTTTGTTTCCGTTAAAATTAACCGAAATATTTTTGGGTATTTATATGTGATATTGTTATATGATCTGTAAGCTTTCTAATGAGCCATCATTTGTCCAGTTCTGACCTGAATTTAAGGTCTGAAAAGCAAAAACCAATTTTTGCCGAAAAGCGTAGGTAGCGGTTCACGCTTTGTTTCCGTTAAAATGAACCGAAATATTTTGTGGATTTTTATATGTGATATTGTTCTATGATCTGTAAGCTTTCTAATGAGCCATCATTCGTCCAGATCTGACCTGAATTTAAGGTCTGAAAAGCAAAAACCAATATTTGCCGAAAAGTGTAGGTAGCGGTTCACGCTTTGTTTCCGTTAAAATGAACCGAAATATTTTGTCGATTTTTATATGTGATATTGTTCTATGATCTGTAAGCTTTCTAATTAGCCATCATTCGTCCATCTCTGACCTGAATTTAAGGTCTGAAAAGCAAAAACCAATATTTGCCGAAAAGTGTAGGTAGCGGTTCACGCTTTGTTTCCGTTAAAATTAACCGAAATATTTTTTGGATTTTTATATGTGATATTGTTATATGATCTTTAAGCTCTCTAATGAACCATCATTCGTCCAGTTCTGACCTGAATATAAGGTCTGAAAAGCATAAACCAATTTTTTCCGAAAAGCGTAGGTAGCGGTTCACGCTTTGTTTCCGTTAAAATGAACCGAAATATTTTTTGGATTTTTATATGTGATATTGTTCTATGATATGTAAGCTTTCTAATGAGCCATCATTCGTCCAGTTATGACCTGAATTTAAGGTCTGAAAAGCAAAAACCAATTTTTGCCGAAAAGCGTAGGTAGCGGTTCACACTTTGTTTCCGTTAAAATGAACAGAAATATTTTTTGGATTTTTATATGTGATAATGTTCTATGATCTGTAAGTGTTCTAATGAGCCATCATTTGTCCAATTCTGACATGAGTTTAAGGTCTAAAAAGCAAAAACCCAATTTTTGCCGAAAAGCGTAGGTAGCGGTTCACGCTTTGTTTCCGTTAAAATGAACCGAAATATTTTGTGGATTTTTATATGTGATACTGTTCTATGATCTGTAAGTGTTCTAATGAGCCATCAGTTGTCCAATTCTGACATGAATTTAAGGTCTAAAAAACAAAAACCAATTTTTGCCGAAAAGCGTAGGTAGCGAGCGGTTCACGCTTTGTTTCCGTTAAAATTAACCGAAATATTTTTTGGATTTTTATATGTGATATTATTCTATGATCTGTAAGCTTTCTAATGAGCCATCATTCATCCAGTTATGACCTGAATTTAAGGTCTGAAATGCAAAATCCAATTTTTGCCGAAAAGCGTAGGTAGCGGTTCACACTTTGTTTCCGTTAAAATGAACCGAAATATTTTGTGGATTTTTATATGTAATACTGTTCTATGATCTATAAGTGTTCTAATGAGCCATCATTTGTCCAATTCTGACATGAGTTTAAGGTCTAAAAAGCAAAAACCCAATTTTTGCCGAAAAGCGTAGGTAGCGGTTCACGCTTTGTTTCCGTTAAAATGAACCGAAATATTTTGTGGATTTTTATATGTGATATTGTTCTATGATCTGTAAGCTTTCTAATGAGCCATCATTCGTCCAGTTCTGACCTGAATTTAAGGTCTGAAAAGCAAAAACCAATTTTTGCTGAAAAGCGTAGGTAGCGGTTCACGCTTTGTTTCCGTTAAAATGAACCGAAATATTTTGTGGATTTTTATATGTGATACTGTTCTATGATCTGTAAGTGTTCTAATGAGCCATCAGTTGTCCAATTCTAACATGAATTTAAGGTCTGAAAAGCAAAAACCAATTTTTGCCGAAAAGCGTAGGTAGCGGTTCACGCTTTGTTTCCATTTAAATGAACCGAAATATTTTGTGGATTTTTATATGTGATACTGTTCTATGATCTGTAAGCTTTCTAATGAGCAATCATTTGTCCAGATCTGACCTGAATTTAAGATCTGAAAAGCAAAAACAAATATTTGCCGAAAAGTGTAGGTAGAGAGGTTCACGCTTTGTTTCCGTTAAAATGAATCGAAATATTTTTTGGATTTTTATATGTGATAATGTTCTATGATCTGCAAGGTTTCTAATGAGCCATCATTTGTCCAGTTCTGACCGGAATTTAAGGTCTAAAAAGCAAAAACCAAATTTTGCCGAAAAGCGTAGGTAGCGGTTCACGCTTTGTTTCCGTTAAATTGAACCGAATTTTTTTTTGGATTTTTATATGTGATATTGTTCTATGATCTGTAAGCTTTCGAATGAGCCATCATTCGTCAGTTCTGACCTGAATTTAAGGTCTGAAAAGCAAAAACCAATTTTTGCCGAAAAGCGTAGGTAGCGGTTCACGCTTTGTTTCCGTTAAACTGAACCGAATTTTTTTTTGGATTTTTATATGTGATATTGTTCTATGATATGTAAGCTTTCTAATGAGTCATCATTCTTCCAGTTATGACCTGAATTTAAGGTCTGAAAAGCAAAAACCAATTTTTGCCGAAAAGCGTAGGTAGCGGTTCACACTTTGTTTTCGTTAAAATGAACAGAAATATTTTTTGGATTTTTATATGTGATAATGTTCTATGATCTGTAAGTGTTCTAATGAGCCATCATTTGTCCAATTCTGACATGAGTTTAAGGTCTAAAAAGCAAAAACCCAATTTTTGCCGAAAAGCGTAGGTAGCGGTTCACGCTTTGTTTCCGTTAAAATGAACCGAAATATTTTGTGGATTTTTATATGTGATACTGTTCTATGATCTGTAAGTGTTCTAATGAGCCATCAGTTGTCCAATTCTGACATGAATTTAAGGTCTAAAAAACAAAAACCAATTTTTGCCGAAAAGCGTAGGTAGCGGTTCACGCTTTGTTTCCGTTAAAATAAACCGAAATATTTTTTGGGTTTTTATATTGATACTGTTCTAGTATCTGTAAGGTTTATAATGAGCCATCATTTGTCCAGTTTTGACCTGAATTTAAGGTCTAAAAAGCAAAAACCAATTTTTGCCGAAAAGCGTAGGTAGCGGTTCACGCTTTGTTTCCGTTAAAATGAACCGAAATATTTTGTGGATTTTTATATGTGATATTGTTCTATGATCTGTAAGCTTTCTAATGAGCCATCATTCGTCCAGTTCTGACCTGAATTTAAGGTCTGAAAAGCAAAAACCAATTTTTGCTGAAAAGCGTAGGTAGCGGTTCACGCTTTGTTTCCGTTAAAATGAACCGAAATATTTTGTGGATTTTTATATGTGATACTGTTCTATGATCTGTAAGTGTTCTAATGAGCCATCAGTTGTCCAATTCTAACATGAATTTAAGGTCTGAAAAGCAAAAACCAATTTTTGCCGAAAAGCGTAGGTAGCGGTTCACGCTTTGTTTCCATTTAAATGAACCGAAATATTTTGTGGATTTTTATATGTGATACTGTTCTATGATCTGTAAGCTTTCTAATGAGCAATCATTCGTCCAGATCTGACCTGAATTTAAGATCTGAAAAGCAAAAACAAATATTTGCCGAAAAGTGTAGGTAGAGAGGTTCACGCTTTGTTTCCGTTAAAATGAATCGAAATATTTTTTGGATTTTTATATGTGATAATGTTCTATGATCTGCAAGGTTTCTAATGAGCCATCATTTGTCCAGTTCTGACCGGAATTTAAGGTCTGAAAAGCAAAAACCAAATTTTGCCGAAAAGCGTAGGTAGCGGTTCACGCTTTGTTTCCGTTAAACTGAACCGAATTTTTTGTTGGAATTTTATATGTGATATTGTTCTATGATCTGTAAGCTTTCTAACGAGCCATCATTCGTCCAGTTCTGACCTGAATTTAAGGTCTGAAAAGCAAAAACCAATATTTGCCGAAAAACGTAGGTAGCGGTAGCGGTTCACGCTTTGTTTCCGTTAAAATGAACCGAGATATTTTGTGGATTTTTATATGTGATATTGTTCTATGATATGTAAGCTTTCTAACGAGCCATCATTTGTCAAGTTCTGACCTGAATTTAAGGTCTGAAAAGTAAAAACCAATTTTTTCCGAAAAGCGTAGGTAGCGGTTCACGCTTTGTTTCCATTAAAATGAACCGAAATATTTTGTGTATTTTTATATGTGATATTGTTCTATGATCTGTAAGCTTTCTAATGAGCCATCATTCGTCCAGATCTGACCTGAATTTAAGGTCTGAAAAGCAAAAACCAATATTTGCCGAAAAGTGTAGGTAGAGGTTCACGCTTTGTTTCCGTTAAAATTAACCGAAATATTTTTTGGATTTTTATATGTGATATTTTTCTATGATCTGTAACATTTCTAATGAACCATAATTTGTCCAGTTATGACCTGAATTTAAGGTCTGAAAAGCAAAAACCAATTTTTGCCGAAAAGCGTAGGTAGCGGTTCACACTTTGTTTCTGTTAAAATGAACCGAATATTTTGGGGATTTTTATATGTGATATTGTTATATGATCTGTAAGATTTCGAATGTGCCATCATTCGTCCAGTTCTGACCTGATTTTAAGGTCTGAAAAGCAAAAACCAATTTTTGCCGAAAAACGTAGGTTGCGGTTCACGCTTTGTTTCCGTTAAAATGAACCGAAAATTTTTGCGGATTTTTATATGTGATATTGTTCTATGATCTGTAAGATTTCGAATGAGCCATCATTCGTCAGTTCTGACCTGAATTTAAGGTCTGAAAAGCAAAAACCAATTTTTGCCGAAAAGCGTAGGTAGCGGTTCACGCTTTGTTTCCGTTAAAACGAACCGAAATATTTTGTCGATTTTTATATGTGATATTGTTCTTTGATCTGTAAGCTTTCTAACGAGCCATCATTTGTGAAGTTCTGACATGATTTTAAGGTCTGAAAAGCAAAAACCAATTTTTTGCCGAAAAGCGTAGGTAGCGGTTCACGCATTGTTTCCGTTAAAATTAACCGAAATATTTTTTGGATTTTTATATGTGATATTGTTCTATGATATGTAAGCTTTCTAATGAGCCATCATTCGTCCAGTTATGACCTGAATTTAAGGTCTGAAAAGCAAAAACCAATTTTTGCCGAAAAGCGTAGGTAGCGGTTCACACTTTGTTTCCGTTAAAATAAACCGAAATATTTTTTGGGTGTTTATATGTGATATTGTTCTAGTATCTGTAAGGTTTATAATGAGCCATCATTTATCCAGTTTTGACCTGAATTTAAGGTCTAAAAAGCAAAAACCCATTTTTGCCGAAAAGCGTAGGTAGCGGTTCACGCTTTATTTCCGTTAAAATTAACCGAAATATTTTTTGGGTTTTTATATGTGATATTGTTATATGATCTGTAAGTTTTCTAATGAGCCATCATTTGTCCAGTTCTGACCTGAATTTAAGGTCTGAAAAGCAAAAACCAATTTTTGCCGAAAAGCGTAGGTAGCGGTTCACGCTTTGTTTCCGTTAAACTGAACCGAATTTTTTTTTGGATTTTTTTATGTGATATTGTTCTATGATATGTAAGCTTTCTAATGAGTCATCATTCTTCCAGTTATGACCTGAATTTAAGGTCTGAAAAGCAAAAACCAATTTTTGCCGAAAAGCGTAGGTAGCGGTTCACACTTTGTTTCCGTTAAAATGAACAGAAATATTTTTTGGATTTTTATATGTGATAATGTTCTATGATCTGTAAGTGTTCTAATGAGCCATCATTTGTCCAATTCTGACATGAGTTTAAGGTCTAAAAAGCAAAAACCCAATTTTTGCCGAAAAGCGTAGGTAGCGGTTCACGCTTTGTTTCCGTTAAAATTAACCGAAATATTTTTGGGTATTTATATGTGATATTGTTATATGATCTGTAAGCTTTCTAATGAGCCATCATTTGTCCAGTTCTGACCTGAATTTAAGGTCTGAAAAGCAAAAACCAATTTTTGCCGAAAAGCGTAGGTAGCGGTTCACGCTTTGTTTCCGTTAAAATGAACCGAAATATTTTGTGGATTTTTATATGTGATATTGTTCTATGATCTGTAAGATTTCGAATGAGCCATCATTCGTCAGTTCTGACCTGAATTTAAGGTCTGAAAAGCAAAAACCAATTTTTGCCGAAAAGCGTAGGTAGCGGTTCACGCTTTGTTTCCGTTAAAACGAACCGAAATATTTTGTCGATTTTTATATGTGATATTGTTCTTTGATCTGTAAGCTTTCTAACGAGCCATCATTTGTGAAGTTCTGACATGATTTTAAGGTCTGAAAAGCAAAAACCAATTTTTTGCCGAAAAGCGTAGGTAGCGGTTCACGCATTGTTTCCGTTAAAATTAACCGAAATATTTTTTGGATTTTTATATGTGATATTGTTCTATGATATGTAAGCTTTCTAATGAGCCATCATTCGTCCAGTTATGACCTGAATTTAAGGTCTGAAAAGCAAAAACCAATTTTTGCCGAAAAGCGTAGGTAGCGGTTCACACTTTGTTTCCGTTAAAATAAACCGAAATATTTTTTGGGTGTTTATATGTGATATTGTTCTAGTATCTGTAAGGTTTATAATGAGCCATCATTTATCCAGTTTTGACCTGAATTTAAGGTCTAAAAAGCAAAAACCCATTTTTGCCGAAAAGCGTAGGTAGCGGTTCACGCTTTATTTCCGTTAAAATTAACCGAAATATTTTTTGGGTTTTTATATGTGATATTGTTATATGATCTGTAAGTTTTCTAATGAGCCATCATTTGTCCAGTTCTGACCTGAATTTAAGGTCTGAAAAGCAAAAACCAATTTTTGCCGAAAAGCGTAGGTAGCGGTTCACGCTTTGTTTCCGTTAAAATGAACCGAAATATTTTGTCGATTTTTATATGTGATATTGTTCTATGATCTATAATCTTTCTAATGAGCCATCATTCGTCCAGCTCTGACCTGAATTTAAGGTCTGAAAAGCAAAAACCAATATTTGCCGAAAAGTGTAGGTAGCGGTTCACACTTTGTCTCCGTTAAAATGAACCGAAATATTTTGTGGATTTTTATATGTGATATTGTTCTATGTTCTGTAAGCTTTCTAACGAGCCATCATTTGTCAAGTTCTGACCTGAATTTACGGTCTGAAAAGCAAAAACCCAATTTTTGCCGAAAAGCGTAGGTAGCGGTTCACGCTTTGTTTCCGTTAAAATGAACCGAAATATTTTGTGGATTTTTATATTTGATATTGTTCTATGATCTGTAAGTGTTCTAATGAGCCATCAGTTGTCCAATTATGACATGAATTTAAGGTCTAAAAAACAAAAACCAATTTTTGCCGAAAAGCGTAGGTAGCGGTTCACGCTTTGTTTCCGTTCAAATGAACCGAAATATTTTTTGGGTTTTTATATGTGATATTGTTCTATGATCTGTAAGGTTTATAATGAGCCATCATTTGTCCAGTTTTAACCTGAATTTAAGGTCTAAAAAGCAAAAACCAATTTTTGCCGAAAAGCGTAGGTAGCGGTTCACGCTTTGTTTCCGTTAAAATTAACCGAATTTTTTTTGGGATTTTTATATGTGATATTGTTCTATGATCTGTAAGCTTTCTAATGAACCATTATTCGTTCAGTTCTGACCTGAATTTAAGGTCTGAAAAGCAAAAACCAATTTTTGTCGAAAAGTGTAGGTAGCGGTTCACGCTTTGTTTCCGTTAAAATGAACCGGAATATTTTGTCGATTTTTATATGTGATATTGTTCTAAGATCTGTAAGCTTTCTAATGAGACACCATTCGTCCAGCTCTGACCTGAATTTAAGGCCTGAAAAGCAAAAACCAATATTTGCCGAAAAGTGTAGGTAGCGGTTCACACTTAGTTTCCGTTAAAATGAACCGAAATATTTTGTGGATTTTTATATGTGATATTGTTCTATGATCTGTAAGCTTTCTAACGAGACATCATTTGTCAAGTTCTGACCTGAATTTAAGGTATGAAAAGCAAAAACCCAATTTTTGCCGAAAAGCAAAGGTAGCGGTTCACGCTTTGTTTCCGTTAAAATGAACCGAAATATTTTGTGGATTTTTATATGTGATATTGTTCTATGATCTGTAAGTGTTCTAATGAGCCATCAGTTGTCCAATTCTGACATGAAATTAAGGTCTAAAAAACAAAAACCAATTTTTGCCGAAAAGCGTAGGTAGCGGTTCACGCTTTGTTTCCGTTAAAATAAACCGAAATATTTTTTGGGTTTTTATATGTGATACTGTTCTAGTATATGTAAGGTTTATAATGAGCCATCATTTGTCCAGTTTTGACCTGAATTTAAGGTCTAAAAAGCAAAAACCAATTTTTGCCGAAAAGCGTAGGTAGAGGTTCACGCTTTGTTTCCGTTAAAATTAACCGAAATATTTTTTGGGTATTTATATGTGATATTGTTATATGATCTGTAAGATTTCTAATGAGCCATCATTTGTCCAGTTCTGACCTGAATTTAAGGTCTGAAAAGCAAAAACCAATTTTTGCCGAAAAGCGTAGGTAGCGGTTCACGCTTTGTTTCCGTTAAAATTAACCGAAAATTTTTGTGGTTTTTTAGATGTGATATTGTTCTATGATCTGTAAGATTTCGAATGAGCCATCATTCGTCAGTTCTGACCTGAATTTAAGGTCTGAAAAGATAAAACCAATTTTTGCCGAAAAGCGTAGGTAGCGGTTCACGCTTTGTTTCCGTTAAAATGAACCGAAATATTTTGTGGATTTTTGTATGTGATATTGTTATATGATCTGTAAGCTTTCTAATGAGCCATCATTCGTCCAGTTCTGACCTGAATTTAAGGTCTGAAAAGCAAAAACCAATTTTTGCCGAAAAGCGTAGGTAGCGGTTCACGCTTTGTTTCCGTTAAAATGAACCGTAATATTTTTTGGATTTTTATATGTGATATTGTTATATGTTCTTTAATCTTTCTAATGAGCCATCATTTGTCCAGTTCTGACCTGAATTTAAGGTCTGAAAAGCAAAAACCAATTTTTGCCGAAAAGCGTAGGTAGCGGTTCACGCTTTGTTTCCGTTAAAATGAACCGAAATATTTTGTGGATTTTTGTATGTGATATTGTTATATGATCTGTAAGCTTTCTAATGAGCCATCATTCGTCCAGTTCTGACCTGAATTTAAGGTCTGAAAAGCAAAAACCAATTTTTGCCGAAAAGCGTAGGTAGCGGTTCACGCTTTGTTTCCGTTAAAATGAACCGAAATATTTTGTGGATTTTTATATGTCATATTGTTCTATGATCTGTAATCTTTCTAATGAGCCATCATTCGTCCAGTTCTGACCTGAATTTAATGTCTGAAAAGCAAAAACCAATTTTTGCCGAAAAGCGTAGGTAGCGGTCCACGCTTTGTTTCCGTTAAAATAAACCGAAATATTTTGTGGATTTTTATATGTGATATTGTTCTATGATCTGTAAGATTTCTAACGAGCCATCATTTTTCCAGTTCTGACCTGAATTTAAGGTCTGAAAAGCAAAAACCAATTTTTGCCGAAAAGCGTAGGTAGCGGTTCACGCTTTGTTTCCGTTAAAATGAACCGAGATATTTTGTGGATTTTTATATGTGATATTTTTCTATGATCTGTAAGCTTTCTAACGAGCCATCATTCGCCCAGTTATGACCTGAATTTAAGGTCTGAAAAGCAAAAACCAATTTTGGCCGAAAAGCGTAGGTAGCAGTTCACGCTTTGTTTCCGTTACCGAAATATTTTGTGTATTTTTAGATGTGATATTGGTCTATGATCTATAAGCTTTCTAACGAGCCATCATTTGTCCAGTTCTGACCTGAATTTAAGGTCTGAAAAGCAAAAACCAATTTATGCCGAAAAACGTAGGTAGCGGTCCACGCTTTGTTTCCGTTAAAATGAACCGAAATATTTTGTGGATTTTTATATGTGATATTGTTCTATGATCTGTAAGCTTTCTAACGAGCCATCATTTGTCAAGTTCTGACCTGAATTTAAGGTCTGAAGAGCAAAAACCAATTTTTACCGAAAAGCGTAGGTAGCGGTCCACGCTTTGTTTCCGTTAAAATGAACCGAAATATTTTGTGGATTTTTATATGTGATATTGTTCTATGGTCTGTAAGCTTTCTAACGAGCCATCATTTGTCCAGTTCTGACCTGAATTTAAGGTCTGAAAAGCAAAAACCAATTTTTGCCGAAAAGCGTAGGTAGCGGTTCACGCTTTGTTTCCGTTAAAATGAACCGAAATATTTTTTGGATTTTTATATGTGATAATGTTCTATGATCTGTAAGTGTTCTAATGAGCCATCATTTGTCCAATTCTGACATGAGTTTAAGGTCTAAAAAGCAAAAACCCAATTTTTGCCGAAAAGCGTAGGTAGCGGTTCACGCTTTGTTTCCGTTAAAATGAACCGAAATATTTTGTGGATTTTTATATGTGATATTGTTCTATGATCTGTAAGCTTTCTAATGAGCCATCATTCGTCCAGTTCTGACCTGAATTTAAGGTCTGAAAAGCAAAAACCAATTTTTGCCGAAAAGCGTAGGTAGCGGTTCAGGCTTTGTTTCCGTTAAAATGAACCGAAATATTTTGTGGATTTTTATATGTGATATTGTTGAATGATCTGTAAGCTTTCTAACGAGCCATCATTCGTCCAGTTCTGACCTGAATTTAAGGTCTGAAAAGCAAAAACCAATTTTTGCCGAAAAGCGTAGGTAACGGTTCACGCTTTGTTTCCGTTAAAATGAACCGAAATATTTTGTGGATTTTTATATGTGATATTGTTCTATGATCTGTAAGCTTTCCAACGAGCCATCATTCGTCCAGCTATGACCTGCATTTAAGGTCTGAAAAGCAAAAACCAATTTTTGCCGAAAAGCGTAGGTAGCGGTTCACGCTTTGTTTCCGTTAAAATGAACCGAAATATTCTGTGGATTTTTATATGTGATATTGTTCTATGATCTGTAAGCTTTCGAATGATCCATCATTCGTCCAGTTCTGACCTGAATTTAAGGTCTGAAAAGCAAAAACCAATTTTTGCCGAAAAGCGTAGGTAGCGGTTCACGCTTTGTTTCCGTTAAAATGAACCGAAATATTCTGTGGATTTTTATATGTGATATTGTTCTATGATCTGTAAGCTTTCTAATGAGCCATCATTCGTCCAGTTCTGACCTGAATTTAAGGTCTGAAAAGCAAAAACCAATTTTTGCCGAAAAGCGTAGGTAGCGGTTCACGCTTTGTTTCCGTTAAAATGAACCGAAATATTTTGTTGATTTTTATATGTGATATTGTTCTATGATCTGTAAGCTTTCGAATGAGCCATCAATCATCCAGTTCTTACCTGAATTTAAGGTCTGAAAAGCAAAAACCAATATATGCCGAAAAGCGTAGGGTAGCGTTTCACGCTTTGTTTCCGTTAAAATGAACCGAAATTTTTTGTGGATTTTTATATGTTATATTGTTTTATGATCTGTAAGATTTCTAATGAACCATCATTCGTCCAGTTCTGACCTGAATTTAAGGTCTGAAAAGCAAAAACAAATTTTTGCCGAAAAGCGTAGGTATGAGGTTCACGCTTTGTGTCCGTTAAAATGAACCGAAATATTTTGTGGATTTTTATATGTGATATTGTTCTATGATCTGTAAGCTTTCGAATGATCCATCATTCGTACAGTTCTGACCTGAATTTAAGGTCTGAAAACAAAAACCAATTTTTGCCGAAAAGCGTAGGTAGCGGTTCACGCTTTGTTTCCGTTAAAATGAACCGAAATATTCTGTGGATTTTTATATGTCATATTGTTCTATGATCTGTAAGCTTTCTAATGAGCCATCATTCGTCCAGTTCTGACCTGAATTTAAGGTCTGAAAAGCAAAAACCAATTTTTGCCGAAAAGCGTAGGTAGCGGTTCACGCTTTGTTTCCGTTAAAATGAACCGTAATATTTTTTGGATTTTTATATGTGATATTGTTATATGTTCTTTAATCTTTCTAATGAGCCATCATTCGTCCAGTTCAGACCTGAATTTAAGGTCTGAAAAGCAAAAACCAATTTTTGCCGAAAAGCGTAGGTAGCGGTTCACGCTTTGTTTCCGTTAAAATGAACCGAGATATTTTGTGGATTTTTATATGTGATATTGTTCTATGATATGTAAGATTTCTAACTAGCCATCATTTGTCAAGTTCTGACCTGAATTTAAGGTCTGAAAAGCAAAAACCAATTTTTGCCGAAAAGCGTAGGTAGCGGTTCACGCTTTGTTTCCGTTAAAATGAACCGAAATATTTTGTGGATTTTTATATGTGATATTGTTCTATGATCTGTAAGCTTTCTAATGAGCCATCATTCGTCCAGTTATGACCTGAATTTAAGGTCTGAAAAGCAAAAACCAATTTTTGCCGAAAGGCCGTAGGTAGCGGTTCACGCTTTGTTTCCGTTAAAATGAACCGAAATATTTTGTGGATTTTTAGATGTGATATTTTTCTATGATCTATAAGATTTCTAACGAGCCATCATTTGTCAAGTTCTGACCTGAATTTAAGGTCTGAAAAGAAAAAACCAATTTATGCCGAAAAGCGTGGTTCACGCTTTGTTTCCGTTAAAATGAACCGAAATATTTTGTGGATTTTTATATGTGATATTGTTATATGATATGTAAGCTTTCATATGAGCCATCACTCGTCCAGTTCTGACCTGAATTTAAGGTCTGAAAAGAAAAAACCAATTTTTGCCGAAAAGCGTAGGTAGCGGTTCACGCTTTGTTTCCGTTAAAATGAACCGGAATATTTTTTGGATTTTTATATGTGATAATGTTCTATGATCTGTAAGGTTTCTAATGAGCCATCATTTGTACAGTTCTGGCCGGAATTTAAGGTCTAAAAAGAAAAAACCAATTTTTGCCGAAAAGCGTAGGTAGCGGTTCATGCTTTATTTCCGTTAAAATGAACCGAAATATTTTTTGGATTTTTATATGTGATATTGTTATATGTTCTGTAATCTTTCTAATGAGCCATCATTTGTCCAGTTCTGATCTGAATTTAAGGTCTAAAAAGCAAAAACAAATTTTTTCCGATAAGCGTTGGTAGCGGTTCACGCTTTGTTTCCGTCAAGATGAACCGAAATTTTTTTTGGATTTTTATATGTGATATTGTTCTATGATTTGTAATCTTTCTAATGAGCCATCATTCGTCCAGTTCTGACCTGAATTTAAGGTCTGAAAAGCAAAAATCAATATTTGTCGAAAAGCGTAGGTAGCGGTAGCGGTTCACGCTTTGTTTCCGTTAAAATGAACCGAAATATTTTGTGGATTTTTATATGTGATATTGTGCTATGATCTGTAAGCTTTCTAACGAGCCATCATTTGTTCAGTTCTGACCTGAATTTAAGGTTTGAAAAGCAAAAACCAATTTTTGCCGAAAAGCGTAGGTAGCGGTTCACGCTTTGTTTCCGTTCAAATGAACCGAAATATTTTGTGGATTTTTATATTTGATATTGTTCTATGATCTGTAAGCTTTCGAATGAGCCATCATTCGTCCAGTTCTGACCTGAATTTAAGGTCTGAAAAGCAAAAACCAATTTTTTCCGAAAAGCGTAGGTAGCGGTTCACGCTTTGTTTCCGTTAAAATTAACCGAATTTTTTTTTGGATTTTTATATGTGATATTGTTCTATGATCTGTAAGCTTTCTAATGAACCATCATTCGTTCAGTTCTGACCTGAATTTAAGGTCTGAAAAGCAAAAACCAATTTTTGTCGAAAAGTGTAGGTAGCGGTTCACGCTTTGTTTCCGTTAAAATGAACCGGAATATTTTGTCGATTTTTATATGTGATATTGTTCTAAGATCTGTAAGCTTTCTAATGAGCCACCATTCGTCCAGATCTGACCTGAATTTAAGGTCTGAAAAGCAAAAACCAATATTTGCCGAAAAGTGTAGGTAGCGGTTCACACTTAGTTTCCGTTAAAATGAACCGAAATATTTTGTGGATTTTTATATGTGATATTGTTCTATGATCTGTAAGCTTTCTAACGAGACATCATTTGTCAAGTTCTGACCTGAATTTAAGGTATGAAAAGCAAAAACCCAATTTTTGCCGAAAAGCAAAGGTAGCGGTTCACGCTTTGTTTCCGTTAAAATGAACCGAAATATTTTGTGGATTTTTATATGTGATATTGTTCTATGATCTGTAAGTGTTCTAATGAGCCATCAGTTGTCCAATTCTGACATGAATTTAAGGTCTAAAAAACAAAAACCAATTTTTGCCGAAAAGCGTAGGTAGCGGTTCACGCTTTGTTTCCGTTAAAATAAACCGAAATATTTTTTGGGTTTTTATATGTGATACTGTTCTAGTATCTGTAAGGTTTATAATGAGCCATCATTTGTCCAGTTTTGACCTGAATTTAAGGTCTAAAAAGCAAAAACCAATTTTTGCCGAAAAGCGTAGGTCGCTACCTACGCTTTTCGGCAAAAATTGGTTTTTGCTTTTCAGACCTTAAATTCAGGTCAGAACTGGACGAATGATGGATCATTCGAAAGCTTACAGATCATAGAACAATATCACATATAAAAATCCACAGAATATTTCGATTCATTTTAACGGACACAAAGCGTGAACCGCTACCTACGCTTTTCGGCAAAAATTGGTTTTTGTTTTCAGACCTTAAATTCAGGTCAGAACTGGACGAATGATGGATCATTCGAAAGCTTACAGATCATAGAACAATATCACATATAAAAATCCACAAAATATTTCGGTTCATTTTAACGGAAACAAAGCGTGAACCGCTACCTACGCTTTTCGGCAAAAATTGGTTTTTGCTTTTCAGACCTTAAATTCAGATCAGAACTGGACGAATGATGGCTCGTTAGAAAGCTTACAGATCATAGAACAATATCACATATAAAAATCCACAGAATATTTCGGTTCATTTTAACGGAAACAAAGCGTGAACCGCTACCTAACCTACGTTTTTCAGCAAAAATTGGTTTTTGCTTTTCAAACGTTAAATTCAGGTCAGAACTGGACGAATGATGGCTCATTAGAAAGCTTACAGATCATAGAACAATATCACATATAAAAATCCACAAAATATTTCGGTTCATTTTAACGGAAACAAAGCGTGAACCGCTACCTACGCTTTTCGGCAAAAATTGGTTTTTGCTTTTCAGACCTTTAATTCAGATCAGAACTGGACGAATGATGGCTCATTCGAAAGCTTACAGATCATAGAACAATATCACATATAAAAATCCACAGAATATTTCGATTCATTTTAACGGACACAAAGCGTGAACCGCTACCTACGCTTTTCGGCAAAAATTGGTTTTTGTTTTCAGACCTTAAATTCAGGTCAGAACTGGACGAATGATGGCTCATTAGAAAGATTACAGTTCATAGAACAATATCACATATAAAAATCCACAGAATATTTCGGTTCATTTTAACGGAAACAAAGCGTGAACCGCTACCTACGCTTTTCGGCAAAAATTGGTTTTTGTTTTCAGACCTTAAATTCAGGTCAGAACTGGACGAATGATGGATCATTCGAAAGCTTACAGATCATAGAACAATATCACATATAAAAATCCACAAAATATTTCGGTTAATTTTAACGGAAACAAAGCGTGAACCGCTACCTACGCTTTTCGGCAAAAATTTGTTTTTGCTTTTCAGACCTTAAATTCAGGTCAGAACTGGACGAATGATGGCTCGTTATAAAGCTTAAATATCATAGAACAATATCACATATAAAATTCCAAAAAATATTTTGGTTCATTCTAACGGAAACAAAGCGTGAACCGTAACCTACGCTTTTCGGCAAAAATTGGTTTTTGCTTTTCAGACCTTAAATTCAGGTCAGAACTGGACGAATGATGGCTCGTTATAAAGCTTACAGATCATAGAACAATATCACATATAAAAATCCACAAAATATTTCTGTTCATTTTAACGGAAACAAAGCGTGAACCGCTACCTACGCTTTTCGGCAAAAATTGGTTTTAACTTTTCAGACCTTAAATGCAGGTCATAGCTGGACGAATGATGGCTCGTTGGAAAGCTTACAGATCATAGAACAATATCACATATAAAAATCCACAAAATATTTCGGTTCATTTTAACGGAAACAAAGCGTGAACCGTTACCTACGCTTTTCGGCAAAAATTGGTTTTTGCTTTTCAGACCTTAAATTCAGGTCAGAACTGGACGAATGATGGCTCATTAGAAAGCTTACAGATCATAGAACAATATGACATATAAAAATCCACAGAATATTTCGGTTCATTTTAACGGAAACAAAGCGTGAACCGCTACCTACGCTTTTCGGCAAAAATTGGTTTTTGCTTTTCAGACCTTAAATTCAGGTCATAACTGGACGAATGATGGCTCATTAGAAAGCTTACAGTTCATAGAACAATATCACATATAAAAATCCACAGAATATTTCGGTTCATTTTAACGGAAACAAAGCGTGAACCGCTACCTACGCTTTTCGGCAAAAATTGGTTTTTGTTTTCAGACCTTAAATTCAGGTCAGAACTGGACGAATGATGGATCATTCGAAAGCTTACAGATCATAGAACAATATCACATATAAAAATCCACAAAATATTTCGGTTCATTTTAACGGACACAAAGCGTGAACCTCATACCTACGCTTTTCGGCAAAAATTTGTTTTTGCTTTTCAGACCTTAAATTCAGGTCAGAACTGGACGAATGATGGTTCATTAGAAATCTTACAGATCATAAAACAATATAACATATAAAAATCCACAAAATATTTCGGTTCATTTTAACGGAAACAAAGCGTGAACCGCTACCCTACGCTTTTCGGCATATATTGGTTTTTGCTTTTCAGACCTTAAATTCAGGTAAGAACTGGATGATTGATGGCTCATTCGAAAGCTTACAGATCATAGAACAATATCACATATAAAAATCAACAAAATATTTCGGTTCATTTTAACGGAAACAAAGCGTGAACCGCTACCTACGCTTTTCGGCAAATATTGGTTTTTGCTTTTCAGACCTTAAATTCAGGTCAGAACTGGACGAATGATGGCTCATTAGAAAGCTTACAGATCATAACACAATATCACATATAAAAATCCACAAAATATTTCGGTTCATTTTAACGGAAACAAAGCGTGAACCGCTACCTACGCTTTTCGGCAAAAATTGGTTTTTGCTTTTCAGACCTTAAATTCAGGTCAGAACTGGACGAATGATGGCTCATTTGAAAGCTTACAGATCATAGAACAATATCACATATAAAAATCCACAAAATATTTCGGTTCATTTTAACGGAAACAAAGCGTGGACCGCTACCTACGCTTTTCGGCATAAATTGGTTTTTGCTTTTCAGACCTTAAATTCAGGTCAGAACTGGACAAATGACGGCTCGTTAGAAAGCTTATAGATCATAGACCAATATCACATCTAAAAATCCACAAAATATTTCGGTAACGGAAACAAAGCGTGAACCGCTACCTACGCTTTTCGGCAAAAATTGGTTTTTGCTTTTCAAACGTTAAATTCAGGTCAGAACTGGATGAATGATGGCTCGTTAGAAAGCTTACAGATCATAGAAAAATATCACATATAAAACTCAACAAAATATGTCGGTTCATTTTAACGGAAACAAAGCGTGAACCGCTACCTACGCTTTTCGGCAAAAATTGGTTTTTGCTTTTCAGACCTTAAATTCAGGTAAGAACTGGACGAATGATGGCTCGTTAGAAAGCTTACATATCATAGAACAATATCACATATAAAAACCCACAAAATATTTCGGTTCATTTTAACGGAAACAAAGCGTGAACCGCTACCTACGCTTTTCGGCAAAAATTGGTTTTTGCTTTTTAGACCTTAAATTCAGATCAGAACTGGACAAATGATGGCTCATTAGAAAGCTTACAGATCATATAACAATATCACATATAAAAATCAACAAAATATTTCAGTTCATTTTAACGGAAACAAAGCGTGAACCGCTACCTACGCTTTTCGGCAAAAATTGGTTTTTGTTTTTTAGACCTTAAATTCAGGTCAGAATTGGACAACTGATGGCTCATTAGAACACTTACAGATCATAGAACAGTATCACATATAAAAATCCACAAAATATTTCGGTTCATTTTAACGGAAACAAAGCGTGAACCTTAAATTGGGTTTTTGCTTATTAGACCTTAAATTCATGTCAGAATTGGACAAATGATGGCTCATTAGAACACTTACATATCATAGAACATTATCACATATAAAAATCCAAAAAATATTTCGGTTCATTTTAACGTAAACAAAGCGTGAACCGCTACCTACGCTTTTCGGCAAAAATTGGTTTTTGCTTTTCAAACATTAAATTCAGGTCAGAACTGGACGAGTGATGGCTCATTTGAAAGCTTACAGATCATAGAACAATATCACATATAAAAATCCACAAAATATTTCGGTTCATTTTAACGGAAATAAAGCGTGAACCACTACCTACGCTTTTCGGCATAAATTGGTTTTTGCTTTTCAGACCTTAAATTCAGGTCAGAACTTGACAAATGATGGCTCATCAGAAAGCTTACATATCATAGAACAATATCACATCTAAAAATCCACAAAATATTTTGGTTCATTTTAACGGAAACAAAGCGTGAACCGCTACCTACGCTTTTCGGCAAAAATTGGTTTTTGCTTTTCAGACCTTAAATTCAGGTCAGAATTGGACAACTGATGGCTTATTAGAACACTTACAGATCATAGAACAGTATTACATATAAAAATCCACAAAATATTTCGGTTCATTTTAACGGAAACAAAGCGTGAACCGCTACCTACGCTTTTCGGCAAAAATTGGTTTTTGCTTTTCAGACCTTAAATTCAGGTCAGAACTGGACGAATGATGGCTCATTAGAAAGCTTACAGATCATAGAACGATATCAAATATAAAAATCCACAGAATATTTCGGTTCATTTTAACGGAAACAAAGCGTGAACCGCTACCTACGCTTTTCGGCAAAAATTGGTTTTTGCTTTTCAAACGTTAAATTCAGGTCAGAACTGGACGAATGATGGCTCATTAGAAAGCTTACAGATCATAGAACAATATCACATATAAAAATCCACAAAATATTTCGGTTCATTTTAACGGAAACAAAGCGTGAACCGCTACCTACGCTTTTCGGCAAAAATTGGTTTTTGCTTTTTAGACCTTAAATTCAGATCAGAACTGGACGAATGATGGCTCATTCGAAAGCTTACAGATCATAGAACAATATCACATATAAAAATCCACAAAATATTTCGGTTCATTTTAACGGAAACAAAGCGTGAACCGCTACCTACGCTTTTCGGCAAAAATTTGTTTTTGCTTTTCAGACCTTAAATTCAGGTCAGAACTTGACAAATGATGGCTCGTTAGAAATCTTACAGATCATAGAACAATATCCCATATAAAAATCCAAAAAATATTTCGGTTCATTTTAACGGAAACAAAGCGTGAACCGCTACCTACGTTTTTCGGCAAAAAATGGTTTCTGCTTTTCAGACGTTAAATTCAGGTAAGTATTGGACGAATGATGGCTCATTAGAAAGCTTACAGATCATAGAAAAATATCACATATAAAAATTCACAAAATATTTTGGTTCATTTTAACGGAAACAAAGTGTGAACCGTTACCTACGCTTTTCGGCAAAAATTGGTTTTTGCTTTTCAGTCCTTAAATTCAGGTCAGAACTGGCGAATGATGGCTCATTAGAAAGCTTACAGATCATAGAAAAATATCACATATAAAAATCCACAAAATATTTCGGTTCATTTTAACGGAAACAAAGCGTGAACCGCTACCTACGCTTTTCGGCAAAAATTTGTTTTTGCTTTTCAGACCTTAAATTCAGGTCAGAACTTGACAAATGATGGCTCGTTAGAAATCTTACAGATCATAGAACAATATCCCATATAAAAATCCAAAAAATATTTCGGTTCATTTTAACGGAAACAAAGCGTGAACCGCTACCCTACGCTTTTCGGCATATATTGGTTTTTGCTTTTCAGACCTTAAATTCAGGTAAGAACTGGATGATTGATGGCTCATTCGAAAGCTTAAAGATCATAGAACAATATCACATATAAAAATCAACAAAATATTTCGGTTCATTTTAACGGAAACAAAGCGTGAACCGCTACCTACGCTTTTCGGCAAAAATTGGTTTTTGCTTTTCAGACATTAAATTCAGGTCAGAACTGGACGAATGATGGCTCATTAGAAAGCTTACAGATCATAGAACAATATCACATATAAAAATCCACAGAATATTTCGGTTCATTTTAACGGAAACAAAGCGTGAACCGCTACCTACGCTTTTCGGCAAAAATTGGTTTTTGCTTTTTAAACGTTAAATTCAGGTCAGAACTGGACGAATGATGGCTCATTAGAAAGCTTACAGATCATAGAACAATATCACATATAAAAATCCACAAAATAGTTCGGTTCATTTTAACGGAAACAAAGCGTGAACCGCTACCTACGCTTTTCGGCAAAAATTGGTTTTTGATTTTCAGACCTTAAATTCAGGTCAGAACTGGATGATTGATGGCTCATTCGAAAGCTTACAGATCATAGAACAATATCACATATAAAAATCAACAAAATATTTCGGTTCATTTTAACGGAAACAAAGCGTGAACCGCTACCTACGCTTTTCGGCAAAAATTGGTTTTTGCTTTTCAGACCTTAAATTCAGGTCAAAACTGGACGAATGATGGCTCGTTATAAAGCTTAAATATCATAGAACAATATCACATATAAAATTCCAAAAAATATTTTGGTTCATTCTAACGGAAACAAAGCGTGAACCATAACCTACGCTTTTCGGCAAAAATTGGTTTTTGCTTTTCAGACCTTAAATTCAGGTCAGAACTGGACGAATGATGGCTCGTTATAAAGCTTACAGATCATAGAACAATATCACATATAAAAATCCACAAAATATTTCTGTTCATTTTAACGGAAACAAAGCGTGAACCGCTACCTACGCTTTTCGGCAAAAATTGGTTTTAACTTTTCAGACCTTAAATGCAGGTCATAGCTGGACGAATGATGGCTCGTTGGAAAGCTTACAGATCATAGAACAATATCACATATAAAAATCCACAAAATATTTCGGTTCATTTTAACGGAAACAAAGCGTGAACCGTTACCTACGCTTTTCGGCAAAAATTGGTTTTTGCTTTTCAGACCTTAAATTCAGGTCAGAACTGGACGAATGATGTCTCATTAGAAAGCTTACAGATCATAGAACAATATGACATATAAAAATCCACAGAATATTTCGGTTCATTTTAACGGAAACAAAGCGTGAACCGCTACCTACGCTTTTCGGCAAAAATTGGTTTTTGCTTTTCAGACCTTAAATTCAGGTCAGAACTGGACGAATGATGGCTCATTAGAAAGCTTACATATCATAGAACAATATCACATATAAAAATCCACAAAATATTTCGGTTCATTTTAACGGAAACAAAGCGTGAACCGCTACCTACGCTTTTCGGCAAAAATTGGTTTTTGCTTTTCAGACCTTAAATTCAGGTCAGAACTGGACGAATGATGGCTCATTAGAAAGCTTATAGATCATAGAACAATATCACATATAAAAATCCACAAAATATTTCGGTTCATTTTAACGGAAACAAAGCGTGAACCGCTACCTACGCTTTTCGGCAAAAATTGGTTTTTGCTTTTCAGACCTTAAATTCAGGTCAGAACTGGACGAATGATGGCTCATTAGAAAGCTTATAGATCATAAAAAAATATCACATATAAAAATCCACAAAATATTTCGGTTCATTTTATCGGAAACAAAGCGTGAACCGCTACCTACGCTTTTCGGCAAAAATTGGTTTTTGCTTTTCGGACCTTAAATTCAGGTCAGAACTGGACGAATGATGGATCATTCGAAATCTTACAGATCATAGAACAATATCACATATAAAAATCCACAAAATATTTCGGTTCATTTTAACGGAAACAAAGCGTGAACCGCTACCTACGTTTTTCGGCAAAAATTGGTTTTTGCTTTTCAGACGTTAAATTCAGGTCAGAACTTGACAAATGATGTCTCGTTAGAAAGCTTACAGATCATAGAACAATATCCCATATAAAAATCCACAAAATATTTCGGTTCATTTTAACGGAAACAAAGCGTGAACCGCTACCTACGTTTTTCGGCAAAAATTGGTTTTTGCTTTTCAGACCTAAAATTCAGGTCAGAACTGGACGAATGATGGATCATTCGAGAGCTTACAGATCATAGAACAATATCACATATAAAAATCCACAAAATATTTCGGTTCATTTTAACGAACCTACGCTTTTCGGCAAAAATTGGTTTTTGCTTTTCAGACCTTAAATTCAGGTCATAACTGGACGAATGATGGCTCATTAGTAAGCTTACAGATCATAGAACAATATCACATATAAAAATCCACAAAATATTTCGGTTCATTTTAACGGAAACAAAGCGTGAACCGCTACCTACGCTTTTCGGCAAAAATTGGTTTTTGCTTTTCAGACCTTAAATTCAGGTCAGAACTGGACGAATGATGGCTCATTAGAAAGCTTACAGATCATAGAACAATATGACATATAAAAATCCACAAAATATTTCGGTTCATTTTTACGGAAACAGAGCGTGGACCGCTACCTACGCTTTTCGGCAAAAATTGGTTTTTGCTTTTCAGACCTTAAATTCAGGTCAGAACTGGACAAATGATGGCTCGTTATAAATCTTACATATCATAGAACAATATCACATATAAAAATCCACAAAATATTTCGGTTCATTTTAACGGAAACAAAGCGTGAACCGCTACCTACGCTTTTCGGCAAAAATTGGTTTTTGCTTTTCAGACCTTAAATTCAGGTCAGAACTGGACGAATGATGGCTCATTAGAAAGCTTACAGATCATAGAACAATATGACATATAAAAATCCACAGAATATTTCGGTTCATTTTAACGGAAACAAAGCGTGAACCGCTACCTACGCTTTTCGGCAAAAATTGGTTTTTGTTTTCAGACCTTAAATTCAGGTCAGAACTGTACGAATGATGGATCATTCGAAAGCTTACAGATCATAGAACAATATCACATATAAAAATCCACAAAATATTTCGGTTCATTTTAACGGACACAAAGCGTGAACCTCATACCTACGCTTTTCGGCAAAAATTTGTTTTTGCTTTTCAGACCTTAAATTCAGGTCAGAACTGGACGAATGATGGTTCATTAGAAATCTTACAGATCATAAAACAATATAACATATAAAAATCCACAAAATATTTCGGTTCATTTTAACGGAAACAAAGCGTGAACCGCTACCCTACGCTTTTCGGCATATATTGGCTTTTGCTTTTCAGACCTTAAATTCAGGTAAGAACTGGATGATTGATGGCTCATTCGAAATCTTACAGATCATAGAACAATATCACATATAAAAATCAACAAAATATTTCGGTTCATTTTAACGGAAACAAAGCGTGAACCGCTACCTACGCTTTTCGGCAAAAATTGGTTTTTGCTTTTCAGACCTTAAATTCAGGTCAGAACTGGACGAATGATGGCTCATTAGAAAGCTTACAGATCATAACACAATATCACATATAAAAATCCACAAAATATTTCGGTTCATTTTAACGGAAACAAAGCGTGAACCGCTACCTACGCTTTTCGGCAAAAATTGGTTTTTGCTTTTCAGACCTTAAATTCAGGTCATAACTGGACGAATGATGGCTCATTAGAAAGCTTACAGTTCATAGAACAATATCACATATAAAAATACACAGAATATTTCGGTTCATTTTAACGGAAACAAAGCGTGAACCGCTACCTACGCTTTTCGGCAAAAATTGGTTTTTGCTTTTCAGACCTTAAATTCAGGTCAGAACTGGACGAATGATGGATCATTTGAAAGCTTACAGATCATAGAACAAAATCACATATAAAAATCCACAAAATATTTCGGTTCATTTTAACGGATACAAAGCGTGAACCGCTACCTACGCTTTTCGGCAAAAATTGGTTTTTGTTTTCAGACCTTAAATTCAGGTCAGAACTGGACGAATGATGGATCATTCGAAAGCTTACAGATCATAGAACAATATCACATATAAAAATCCACAAAATATTTCGGTTCATTTTAACGGAAACAAAGCGTGAACCGCTACCTACGCTTTTCGGCAAAAATTGGTTTTTGCTTTTCAGACCTTAAATTCAGGTCAGAACTTGACAAATCATGGCTCGTTATAAAGCTTACAGATCATAGAACAATATCACATATAAAAATCCACAAAATATCTCGGTTCATTTTAACGGAAACAAAGCGTGAACCGCTACCTACGCTTTTCGGCAAAAATTGGTTTTTACTTTTCAGACCTTAAATTCAGGTCAGAACTGGACGAATGATGGTTCATTAGAAAGCTTACATATCATAGAACAATATCACATATAAAAATCCAAAAAATGTTTCGGTTAATTTTAACGGAAACAAAGCATGAACCGCTACCTACGCTTTTCGCCAAAAATTGGTTTTTGCTTTTCAGACCTTAAATTCAGGTCAGAACTTGACAAATGATGGCTCATTATAAAGCTTACAGATCATAGAACAATATCACATATAAAAATCCACAAAATATTTCGGTTCATTTTAACGGAAACAAAGCGTGAACCGCTACCTACGCTTTTCGGCAAAAATTGGTTTTTGCTTTTCAGACCTTAAATTCAGGTCAGAACTGGACGAATGATGGCTCGTTAGAAAGCTTACAGATCATAGAACAATATCACATATAAAAATCCACAAAATATTTCGGTTCATTTTAACGGAAACAAAGCGTGAACCGCTACCTACGCTTTTCGGCAAAAATTGGTTTTAACTTTTCAGACCTTAAATGCAGGTCATAGCTGGACGAATGATGGCTCGTTGGAAAGCTTACAGATCATAGAACAATATCACATATAAAAATCCACAAAATATTTCGGTTCATTTTAACGGAAACAAAGCGTGAACCGTTACCTACGCTTTTCGGTAAAAATTGGTTTTTGCTTTTCAGACCTTAAATTCAGGTCAGAACTGGACGAATGATGGCTCATTAGAAAGCTTACAGATCATAGAACAATATGACATATAAAAATCCACAGAATATTTCGGTTCATTTTAACGGAAACAAAGCGTGAACCGCGCTACCTACGCTTTTCGGCAAAAATTGGTTTTTGCTTTTCAGACCTTAAATTCAGGTCATAACTGGACGAATGATGGCTCATTAGAAAGCTTACAGTTCATAGAACAATATCACATATAAAAATCCACAGAATATTTCGGTTCATTTTAACGGAAACAAAGCGTGAACCGCTACCTACGCTTTTCGGCAAAAATTGGTTTTTGTTTTCAGACCTTAAATTCAGGTCAGAACTGGACGAATGATGGATCATTCGAAAGCTTACAGATCATAGAACAATATCACATATAAAAATCCACAAAATATTTCGGTTCATTTTAACGGAAACAAAGCGTGAACCTCATACCTACGCTTTTCGGCAAAAATTTGTTTTTGCTTTTCAGACCTTAAATTCAGGTCAGAACTGGACGAATGATGGTTCATTAGAAATCTTACAGATCATAAAACAATATAACATATAAAAATCCACAACATATTTCGGTTCATTTTAACGGAAACAAAGCGTGAACCGCTACCCTACGCTTTTCGGCATATATTGGCTTTTGCTTTTCAGACCTTAAATTCAGGTAAGAACTGGATGATTGATGGCTCATTCGAAATCTTACAGATCATAGAACAATATCACATATAAAAATCAACAAAATATTTCGGTTCATTTTAACGGAAACAAAGCGTGAACCGCTACCTACGCTTTTCGGCAAAAATTGGTTTTTGCTTTTCAGACCTTAAATTCAGGTCAGAACTGGACGAATGATGGCTCATTAGAAAGCTTACAGATCATAGAACAATATCACATATAAAAATCAACAAAATATTTCGGTTCATTTTAACGGAAACAAAGCGTGAACCGCTACCTACGCTTTTCGGCAAAAATTGGTTTTTGCTTTTCAGACCTTAAATTCAGGTCAGAATTGGACAACTGATGGCTCATTAGAACACTTACAGATCATAGAACAGTATCACATATAAAAATCCACAAAATATTTCGGTTCATTTTAACGGACACAAAGCGTGAACCGCTACCTACGCTTTTCGGCAAAAATTGGTTTTTGTTTTCAGACCTTAAATTCAGGTCAGAACTGGACGAATGATGGATCATTCGAAAGCTTACAGATCATAGAACAATATCACATATAAAAATCCACAAAATATTTCGGTTCATTTTAACGGAAACAAAGCGTGAACCTCATACCTACGCTTTTCGGCAAAAATTTGTTTTTGCTTTTCAGACCTTAAATTCAGGTCAGAACTGGACGAATGATGGTTCATTATAAATCTTACAGATCATAAAACAATATAACATATAAAAATCCACAAAATATTTCGGTTCATTTTAACGGAAACAAAGCGTGAACCGCTACCCTACGCTTTTCGGCATATATTGGCTTTTGCTTTTCAGACCTTAAATTCAGGTAAGAACTGGATGATTGATGGCTCATTCGAAATCTTACAGATCATAGAACAATATCACATATAAAAATCAACAAAATATTTCGGTTCATTTTAACGGAAACAAAGCGTGAACCGCTACCTACGCTTTTCGGCAAAAATTGGTTTTTGCTTTTCAGACCTTAAATTCAGGTCATAACTGGACGAATGATGGCTCATTAGAAAGCTTACAGTTCATAGAACAATATCACATATAAAAATCCACAGAATATTTCGGTTCATTTTAACGGAAACAAAGCGTGAACCGTTACCTACGCTTTTCGGCAAAAATTGGTTTTTGTTTTCAGACCTTAAATTCAGGTCAGAACTGTACGAATGATGGATCATTCGAAAGCTTACAGATCATAGAACAATATCACATATAAAAATCCACAAAATATTTCGGTTCATTTTAACGGACACAAAGCGTGAACCTCATACCTACGCTTTTCGGCAAAAATTTGTTTTTGCTTTTCAGACCTTAAATTCAGGTCAGAACTGGACGAATGATGGTTCATTAGAAATCTTACAGATCATAAAACAATATAACATATAAAAATCCACAAAATATTTCGGTTCATTTTAACGGAAACAAAGCGTGAACCGCTACCCTACGCTTTTCGGCATATATTGGCTTTTGCTTTTCAGACCTTAAATTCAGGTAAGAACTGGATGATTGATGGCTCATTCGAAATCTTACAGATCATAGAACAATATCACATATAAAAATCAACAAAATATTTCGGTTCATTTTAACGGAAACAAAGCGTGAACCGCTACCTACGCTTTTCGGCAAAAATTGGTTTTTGCTTTTCAGACCTTAAATTCAGGTCAGAACTGGACGAATGATGGCTCATTAGAAAGCTTACAGATCATAACACAATATCACATATAAAAATCCACAAAATATTTCGGTTCATTTTAACGGAAACAAAGCGTGAACCGCTACCTACGCTTTTCGGCAAAAATTGGTTTTTGCTTTTCAGACCTTAAATTCAGGTCAGAACTGGACGAATGATGGCTCATTCGAAATCTTACAGATCATAGAAAAATATCACATATAAAAATCCACAAAATATTTCGGTTCATTTTAACGGAAACAAAGCGTGAACCGCTACCTACGCTTTTCGGCAAAAATTGGTTTTTGCTTTTCAGACCTTAAATTCAGGTCAGAACTTGACAAATGATGGCTCGTTAGAAAGCTTACAGATCATAGAACAATATCACATATAAAAATCCACAAAATATTTCGGTTCATTTTAACGGAAACAAAGCGTGAACCGTTACCTACGCTTTTCGGCAAAAATTGGTTTTTGCTTTTCAGACCTTAAATTCTGGTCAGAACTTGACAAATGATGGCTCGTTAGAAAGCTTACAGATCATAGAACAATATCACATATAAAAATCCACAAAATATCTCGGTTCATTTTAACGGAAACAAAGCGTGAACCGCTACCTACGCTTTTCGGCAAAAATTGGTTTTTGCTTTTCAGACCTTAAATTCAGGTCAGAACTGGACGAATGATGGCTCGTTATAAAGCTTACAGATCATAGAACAATATCACATATAAAAATCCACAAAATATTTCTGTTCATTTTAACGGAAACAAAGCGTGAACCGCTACCTACGCTTTTCGGCAAAAATTGGTTTTAACTTTTCAGACCTTAAATGCAGGTCATAGCTGGACGAATGATGGCTCGTTGGAAAGCTTACAGATCATAGAACAATATCACATATAAAAATCCACAAAATATTTCGGTTCATTTTAACGGAAACAAAGCGTGAACCGTTACCTACGCTTTTCGGCAAAAATTGGTTTTTGCTTTTCAGACCTTAAATTCAGGTCAGAACTGGACGAATGATGGCTCATTAGAAAGCTTACAGATCATAGAACAATATGACATATAAAAATCCACAGAATATTTCGGTTCATTTTAACGGAAACAAAGCGTGAACCGCTACCTACGCTTTTCGGCAAAAATTGGTTTTTGTTTTCAGACCTTAAATTCAGGTCAGAACTGTACGAATGATGGATCATTCGAAAGCTTACAGATCATAGAACAATATCACATATAAAAATCCACAAAATATTTCGGTTCATTTTAACGGACACAAAGCGTGAACCTCATACCTACGCTTTTCGGCAAAAATTTGTTTTTGCTTTTCAGACCTTAAATTCAGGTCAGAACTGGACGAATGATGGTTCATTAGAAATCTTACAGATCATAAAACAATATAACATATAAAAATCCACAAAAAATTTCGGTTCATTTTAACGGAAACAAAGCGTGAAACGCTACCCTACGCTTTTCGGCATATATTGGTTTTTGCTTTTCAGACCTTAAATTCAGGTAAGAACTGGATGATTGATGGCTCATTCGAAAGCTTACAGATCATAGAACAATATCACATATAAAAATCAACAAAATATTTCGGTTCATTTTAACGGAAACAAAGCGTGAACCGCTACCTACGCTTTTCGGCAAAAATTGGTTTTTGCTTTTCAGACCTTAAATTCAGGTCAGAACTGGACGAATGATGGCTCATTAGAAAGCTTACAGATCATAACACAATATCACATATAAAAATCCACAAAATATTTCGGTTCATTTTAACGGACACAAAGCGTGAACCGCTACCTACGCTTTTCGGCAAAAATTGGTTTTTGTTTTCAGACCATAAATTCAGGTCAGAACTGGACGAATGATGGATCATTCGAAAGCTTACAGATCATAGAACAATATCACATATAAAAATCCACAAAATATTTCGGTTCATTTTAACGGAAACAAAGCGTGAACCTCATACCTACGCTTTTCGGCAAAAATTTGTTTTTGCTTTTCAGACCTTAAATTCAGGTCAGAACTGGACGAATGATGGTTCATTAGAAATCTTACAGATCATAAAACAATATAACATATAAAAATCCACAAAATATTTCGGTTCATTTTAACGGAAACAAAGCGTGAACCGCTACCCTACGCTTTTCGGCATATATTGGCTTTTGCTTTTCAGACCTTAAATTCAGGTAAGAACTGGATGATTGATGGCTCATTCGAAATCTTACAGATCATAGAACAATATCACATATAAAAATCAACAAAATATTTCGGTTCATTTTAACGGAAACAAAGCGTGAACCGCTACCTACGCTTTTCGGCAAAAATTGGTTTTTGCTTTTCAGACCTTAAATTCAGGTCAGAACTGGACGAATGATGGCTCATTAGAAAGATTACAGATCATAGAACAATATCACATATAAAAATCCACAGAATATTTCGGTTCATTTTAACGGAAACAAAGCGTGAACCGCTACCTACGCTTTTCGGCAAAAATTTGTTTTTGCTTTTCAGACCTTAAATTCAGGTCAGAACTGGACGAATGATGGCTCGTTATAAAGCTTAAAGATCATAGAACAATATCACATATAAAAATCCAAAAAATATTTTGGTTCATTCTAACGGAAACAAAGCGTGAACCGTAACCTACGCTTTTCGACTAAAACTGGTTTTTGCTTTTCAGACCTTAAATTCAGGTCAGAACTGGACGAATGATGGCTCATTAGAAATCTTACAGATCATAGAACAATATCACATATAAAAATCAACAAAATATTTCGGTTCATTTTAACGGAAACAAAACGTGAACCGCTACCTACGCTTTTCGGCAAAAATTGGTTTTTGCTTTTCAGACCTTAAATTCAGGTCAGAACTGGACGAATGATGGCTCGTTATAAAGCTTAAAGATCATAGAACAATATCACATATAAAAATCCAAAAAATATTTTGGTTCATTCTAACGGAAACAAAGCGTGAACCGTAACCTACGCTTTTCGACTAAAACTGGTTTTTGCTTTTCAGACCTTAAATTCAGGTCAGAACTGGACGAATGATGGCTCATTAGAAATCTTACAGATCATAGAACAATATCACATATAAAAATCAACAAAATATTTCGGTTCATTTTAACGGAAACAAAACGTGAACCGCTACCTACGCTTTTCGGCAAAAATTGGTTTTTGCTTTTCAGACCTTAAATTCAGGTCAGAACTGGACGAATGATGGCTCGTTATAAAGCTTAAAGATCATATAACAATATCACATATAAAATTCCAAAAAATATTTTGGTTCATTCTAACGGAAACATAGCGTGAACCGTAACCTACGCTTTTCGGCAAAAATTGGTTTTTGCTTTTCAGACCTTAAATTCAGGTCAGAACTGGACGAATGATGGCTCGTTAGAAATCTTACAGATCATAGAACAATATCACATATAAAAATCCACAAAATATTTCGGTTCATTTTAACGGAAACAAAGCGTGAACCGCTACCTACGCTTTTCGGAAAAAATTGGTTTTAACTTTTCAGACCTCAAATGCAGGTCATAGCTGGACGAATGATGGCTCGTTGGAAAGCTTACAGATCATAGAACAATATCACATATAAAAATCCACAAAATATTTCGGTTCATTTTAACGGAAACAAAGCGTGAACCGTTACCTACGCTTTTCGGCAAAAATTGGTTTTTGCTTTTCAGACCTTAAATTCAGGTCAGAACTGGACGAATGATGGCTCATTAGAAAGCTTACAGATCATAGAACAATATGACATATAAAAATCCACAGAATATTTCGGTTCATTTTAACGGAAACAAAGCGTGAACCGCTACCTACGCTTTTCGGCAAAAATTGGTTTTTGCTTTTCAGACCTTAAATTCAGGTCAGAACTGGACGAATGATGGCTCATTAGAAAGCTTACAGATCATAACACAATATCACATATAAAAATCCACAAAATATTTCGGTTCATTTTAACGGAAACAAAGCGTGAACCGCTACCTACGCTTTTCGGCAAAAATTGGTTTTTGCTTTTCAGACCTTAAATTCAGGTCAGAACTGGACGAATGATGGCTCGTTATAAAGCTTAAAGATCATAGAACAATATCACATATAAAAATCCAAAAAATATTTTGGTTCATTCTAACGGAAACAAAGCGTGAACCGTAACCTACGCTTTTCGACTAAAACTGGTTTTTGCTTTTCAGACCTTAAATTCAGGTCAGAACTGGACGAATGATGGTTAATTAGAAATCTTACAGATCATAGAACAATATCACATATAAAAATCAACAAAATATTTTGGTTCATTTTAACGGAAACAAAACGTGAACCGCTACCTACGCTTTTCGGCAAAAATTGGTTTTTGCTTTTCAGACTTTAAATTCAGGTCAGAACTGGACGAATGATGGCTCGTTATAAAGCTTAAAGATCATAGAACAATATCACATATAAAATTCCAAAAAATATTTTGGTTCATTCTAACGGAAACATAGCGTGAACCGTAACCTACGCTTTTCGGCAAAAATTGGTTTTTGCTTTTCAGACCTTAAATTCAGGTCAGAACTGGACGAATGATGGCTCGTTATAAAGCTTAAAGATCATAGAACAATATCACATATAAAAATCCAAAAAATATTTTGGTTCATTCTAACGGAAACAAAGCGTGAACCGTAACCTACGCTTTTCGACTAAAACTGGTTTTTGCTTTTCAGACCTTAAATTCAGGTCAGAACTGGACGAATGATGGTTCATTAGAAATCTTACAGATCATAGAACAATATCACATATAAAAATCAACAAAATATTTCGGTTCATTTTAACGGAAACAAAACGTGAACCGCTACCTACGCTTTTCGGCAAAAATTGGTTTTTGCTTTTCAGACCTTAAATTCAGGTCAGAACTGGACGAATGATGGCTCGTTATAAAGCTTAAAGATCATATAACAATATCACATATAAAATTCCAAAAAATATTTTGGTTCATTCTAACGGAAACATAGCGTGAACCGTAACCTACGCTTTTCGGCAAAAATTGGTTTTTGCTTTTCAGACCTTAAATTCAGGTCAGAACTGGACGAATGATGGCTCGTTAGAAATCTTACAGATCATAGAACAATATCACATATAAAAATCCACAAAATATTTCGGTTCATTTTAACGGAAACAAAGCGTGAACCGCTACCTACGCTTTTCGGAAAAAATTGGTTTTAACTTTTCAGACCTTAAATGCAGGTCATAGCTGGACGAATGATGGCTCGTTGGAAAGCTTACAGATCATAGAACAATATCACATATAAAAATCCACAAAATATTTCGGTTCATTTTAACGGAAACAAAGCGTGAACCGTTACCTACGCTTTTTGGCAAAAATTGGTTTTTGCTTTTCAGACCTTAAATTCAGGTCAGAACTGGACGAATGATGGCTCATTAGAAAGCTTACAGATCATAGAACAATATGACATATAAAAATCCACAGAATATTTCGGTTCATTTTAACGGAAACAAAGCGTGAACCGCTACCTACGCTTTTCGGCAAAAAATGATTTTTGCTTTTCAGACCTTAAATTCAGGTCAGAACTGGACGAATGATGGCTCATTAGAAAGCTTACAGATCATAGAACAATATGACATATAAAAATCCACAGAATATTTCGGTTCATTTTAACGGAAACAAAGCGTGAACCGCTACCTACGCTTTTCGGCAAAAATTGGTTTTTGCTTTTCAGACCTTAAATTCAGGTCAGAACTGGACGAATGATGGCTCATTAGAAATCTAATAGATCATAGGACAATATCACATATAAAAATCCACAAAATATTTCGGTTCATTTTAACGGAAACAAAGCGTGAACCGTACCTACGCTTTTCGGCAAAAATTGGTTTTTGCTTTTCAGACCTTAAATTCAGGTCATAACTGGACGAATGATGGCTCATTAGAAAGCTTACAGATCATAGAACAATATCACATATAAAATCCACAGAATATTTCGGTTCATTTTAACGGAATCAAAGCGTGAACCGCTACCTACGCTTTTCGGCAAAAATTGGTTTTTGCTTTTCAGACCTTAAATTCAGGTCAGAACTGGACGAATGATGGCTCATTAGAAATCTTACAGATCATAGAAAAATATCACATATAAAAATCCACAAAATATTTCGGTTCATTTTAACGGACACAAAGCGTGAACCGCTACCTACGCTTTTCGGCAAAAATTGGTTTTTGTTTTCAGACCTTAAATTCAGGTCAGAACTGGACGAATGATGGATCATTCGAAAGCTTACAGATCATAGAACAATATCACATATAAAAATCCACAAAATATTTCGGTTCATTTTAACGGAAACAAAGCGTGAACCTCATACCTACGCTTTTCGGCAAAAATTTGTTTTTGCTTTTCAGACCTTAAATTCAGGTCAGAACTGGACGAATGATGGTTCATTAGAAATCTTACAGATCATAAAACAATATAACATATAAAAATCCACAAAATATTTCGGTTCATTTTAACGGAAACAAAGCGTGAACCGCTACCCTACGCTTTTCGGCATATATTGGTTTTTGCTTTTCAGACCTTAAATTCAGGTAAGAACTGGATGATTGATGTCTCATTCGAAAGCTTACAGATCATAGAACAATATCACATATAAAAATCAACAAAATATTTCGGTTCATTTTAACGGAAACAAAGCGTGAACCGCTACCTACGCTTTTCGGCAAAAATTGGTTTTTGCTTTTCAGACCTTAAATTCAGGTCAGAACTGGACGAATGATGGCTCATTAGAAAGCTTACAGATCATAACACAATATCACATATAAAAATCCACAAAATATTTCGGTTCATTTTAACGGAAACAAAGCGTGAACCGCTACCTACGCTTTTCGGCAAAAATTGGTTTTTGCTTTTCAGACCTTAAATTCAGGTCATAACTGGACGAATGATGGCTCATTAGAAAGCTTACAGTTCATAGAACAATATCACATATAAAAATCCACAGAATATTTCGGTTCATTTTAACGGAAACAAAGCGTGAACCGCTACCTACGCTTTTCGGCAAAAATTGGTTTTCGCTTTTCAGACCTTAAATTCAGGTCAGAACTGGACGAATGATGGATCATTCGAAAGCTTACAGATCATAGAACAATATCACATATAAAAATCCACAAAATATTTCGGTTCATTTTAACGGACACAAA